>NW_007217479.1:524423-564001 GCF_000164805.1 Carlito syrichta
CAGGCAATCCACTCACCTCAGCCTCCCAAAGGCACGGAATTACAGGCTGAGCCACTGAGCCTGGCTTGCCTTGGTTTCTTAAAGTGCTGAGATTACGGGTATGAGCCACTGTGCCTGGCATTGAACCCAGTTTTCTAAAAATTATTTCATTTTATTTTTAGAGGCAGGGTCTTGCTCTGCTGCTCAGTTTGGAGTGCAGTGGCACAATCACAGCTTACTGCAGCCTTGAACTCCTGGACTCAAGCAATCCTCCCACTTTAGCCTCCCAAGTAGCTGAAACTTCAGCAAAAAATGTTTTGTTTTGTTTTTTTGTATAGAAGAGGTCTGTGTTGCCCAAGTTGATCTTGAACTCCTGGTCTCTAGTAATCTTCCCATCTCAGTCTCCCAAAGTGCTGGGATTACAGGTATAAGCCACCATGCTTGGCCATGGAGCCCAATTTTGTCTGACTTGGCATCCAAGCATTGGTCACTATGCCCCACTTGTCTTGCTACTGCATGGTGTCTAGATATAGCACATCTTACCAAGAACTTGCTATCTGCAGAACTGTTGGCGAGGATCAGAAGTGGGGAAGAGAGATGAATAACCAATTCTGCCCTTGCTGAACTGGCAAGGGTGGCCAACTGTCCCCCATCTACCGGGACTGTCCCAGTTCGAACATCCAGAGTCCTGCATCCCTGGTGTTGGAGGCAGAATTCTAGGATGACTCCCCAGATTCCCAGCCCCTGCTGCACACATACCTCCAGCTATTCTATCAGACCTTAAACTGAGGTGTTATCATGAAAGGATTGTGCAGATATAATTAAGTTGACTTTAAAATGGGAGATTAGCTGGGTGGGCCTGACTTTATCAGACAAGCCCTTTAAGCCTGTTGAATAAGTCAATACAACATGTGGAGCTAGAGGTCAGAGACAGAGAAGGCAGAGATTTGAAGTGGGTTCCATGAGGTTTTGAAGATGGAAGGGGTCACACGGCAGGCAGGGAATATGACTGATCTCTAGGACAGAGAGTGGCTTCCAGTTTACAGCTGGTGAGGAAATGGGGACCTCAACCCCTAGAGCACAAGAAACTGCTTTCTGTTAACGCCTGAATGAACCAGGAAATAGATTTGCTCAGCCTGGCAGACACCTGAATTTCAGCCATGTTGAGTCCCTGAGCAGAGAGCCCAGTCATGTCATTCCTGGACTTTTGAGTGACCTATAGAACTGTAAACAAAAATGGGTGTTGCCCCAAGCTGCTAAATAGGTTATGTAGCAATAGAAATGTAATACATGGGCTGGGCTTGGTGGCTTATGCCTGTAATTCTAGCATTTTTGGGAGGCCGAGGTGGGAGGATCGCTTGAGCCCAAGAGTTCAAGACCAGCCTGGGCAACATAGTGAGACATTGACTCTATAAAAAAATTAAAAAATTAGCTGGGCATGGTGGTGCATGTCTATAATCCCAGCAACTCAGGAGGCTGAGGTAGAAGGATCACCTGAGCCCAGAAGGTCAAGACTATGGTGAGCCATGATCATGCCACTGCCTGGGTGACAGAGTGAGACCTCGACTCAAGAAGAAGGAGGAGGAGGAGGAGAAATGTAATATATGAGGAAAACCTTCAATCCCAGTCACACCGGAACAGTTGGTCACTCTAGATGAATACAGACCATGTGACCCCATATATCATGAGTCAGCTAGAGGGATGAGAAGATGGGGCCAGAAGACTGGGGCAGCCTTCTTGGAGGAAGGTGGCACCTGCTGTGCCTGTAGTGTATAGGAAATAGGATTTAGATAAGGGGGAAAGGACTGAATATTACTTTAGAAGGAGGACACAGAATGAGCAAGGACAGAGAGACAGAAATATGCAGGCCATGTCAACTGAGATGCCACTAAGGGACCAACTGAGAGTGTTAAGTGCTTGGGGACAGAGGTTTTGTCACTTTAGCATTTGAAAAGGATCTGCTGTGGGGTCATGAAAATGGCAATGAGATTAGCAGCCTGTGCTCACGTTTTTTTGATTCTGTGGTTCTGTACTGACACAGTTCAGCCTCTTTCAGAAAACTGAACTTCTTGAGGGCAGAGACATGGCTATTTAGCTGTGTTACCCTGGCACCTAACTCAGAATCTGGGGCATCATTGTGTGTCCAGTAAATGCTTGGTAAAAATATGAATGAATGGCTTAATGTGGATAAAATAATACCACTTTAGAACAAACATGTAGCCATATCATCCCAAGGAATACTAAGAGGTTGACAAGGCTGATCCACCACACTCTCCCTCTGACTCCTTCAGGATCTGACCTTCCAGCTACATGCAGGAAACTCCTGTGTCTTCTTCCTCAGGACCTGGGTCTGTGATGCCTGACAGCCAACTCAGTGCTGTTCCCTGCCAGCTACATAACCTTGGGCAAGGAGTTTAACTTTTCTGTGCCTCAGTTTCCTTGTGTCTGAGAAGGTCATAATAGGACCAGGTTATTGTAAGGACTGAATATGTCAATACAATGTGTCAAGCCCTTAGAATGGAGCCTAGCAAAAAGTAAATGTCAATAAGTGTAGATGTTATTATAATACATTTTTACTTAAAAATTTTTTTTTCAGCCGGGCTCGGTGGCTCAGCCTACAATCCCATGCTTTGGGAGGCTGAGGTGAGTGGATTACCTGAGCCCAGGGGGTTCGAGACCCGCCTGGGCAACTTGGCAAGACCTCATCTCTACAATAAATCAAATAAATTATCTGGGCGTGGTAGTGCACGCCTATAGTTCCAGCTACTTGGAAGGTTGAGGCGTAAGGATCGCCGGAGCCCAGCAGGTCAAGGCTGCAGTGGCCAGGAGCGTGCCACTGCACTCCAGTCTAGGCGACAGAGTGAGACTCCAACTCAAAAAAAAAATTTTTTTTTCTTCCACCTCATCCTCCCAAGTAGCTGGTACTATAGGCACATGCCACTATACCTGGCTAATTTTACACTTTATTTTATTTTTCGATAAGGATGAGGTCTCCTAAGTTGCCAAGGCTGGTCTCAAACTCCTGGGCTCACGCAATGCTCCTGCCTCAGGTTCCCAGAGTGTTGGGTTAACAGGCATGAGCCATTGCACCTGGCCCAATTTTTATTTTAAATAATGACAATAAGTATCCTTTGTCCTAACTTTAGGTGGGTTCCACTATTTCCTCTAGTTGACTAGGCTTTAACTTGGTCTTCCTTTTTTTTTTTTGAGTCAGAGTCTCACTCTGTCTTCCAAACTGGAGGGCAGTGACACGCTCACAGCCACTGCAGCCTTGACTTGCTAGGTTCAGGTGACCCTCCCACCTCGGCCTTCCAAGTAGCCAGAACTACAGGCACACACCACCATGCCCAGTTAATTTTTATTGACTTATTGTAGAGATGAAGTCTCGCCAAGTTGCCCAAGCTAGTCCTCGAACCTGTGGGTTCAGGCAGTCCTCTCACCTTGGCCTCCCAAAGTGCTGGGATTATAGGCGTGAGCCACCATGCCTGGCAGTCTTGCTTTTTTGATATCTTACTACCCTGGTCTGCCTTCAGCAATAATTCTATCAAGTCAGGTTAGCCAGAAATCCTCTAGTACAGTAAGTCCCCTACATACTAATGAGTTCCATTCTGAGAGCCTATTCATAAGTCCAACAAAGTTAGCCTAGATACTCAACTAACACAATCGGCTGCATAATACTCTACCCGCTCCATCACTGCTGCTTTTACACGTGTTTCCAGACATACTGGGCTTGAAAGAAAGATACTGTACTACTGTACTCTATACAGTACTGTACAGTAAAGTATACAAAAGCACAACTACTTGTAAAGGATGCACACATTTGGCAATGTACACCAGACATGTGAACAAACTTATGTGATTGGACATGAAAATGCACGCTTGCATCTTTGAAAGTTCACAACTTGAAGGTTCGTATGTAGGGCATTTACTGTATTTTGTCTTGACAATTTTGCATCCATGGACACCCTACCCCACTTCTTGGTTATAAATACCACTTGTCCTTTTTGGAGTTGGAGTAGAGTCCAATCTTTCTCCCTCACTATGAGAACACGTTGCAGGGGTCTCCACACCTATTCCCATGGCTCCCCTTGAATAAAATCTGTCTTGTCATCTTTATCAAGTATCTGGATATATTTTTTCTTTAATAGCAGGAATGGCATATTTGCTGCCCACATTTATGTGGAGACCCTTCCTGCATCCCACCCCAATGCCCAGAGGGCATTTTTATTTTACTAGAAGATTCTTGAAGCCAAAAAAAAAAAAAACTTTTGAGACTCTCCATGGGAAGACTGCCCAGTGAAGGTGAATCCGACAGAGATGAGTAAGGCTAGGATCTCCAAAAGATGTTTCTCAAAATGTAGTTGATGGGCCGGCATCGGCCTCACCTGGGAGTTTGTAAGAACCGCAGAATCTCAGTCTTCCAGACGGCCTGAGTCAGAATCTGCATGTTGACGAGATTCCTTGGGAAGACACTGGTCTGGATGGCCTATCAACCCTGCATCTGGGCAACATGGCATCTCTCTGAACTTTACTTACAAATTGTTTCAAAAGTTAAGTGTTTAAGCACAGAGGCCAGCCAAACCACAGAACTCTCCATTGGCAAGAGATAACCCCATTTCCAGGGGTAGCTGGCTCTCTACATGTTTGAACAAACTGGCATTATCCAAGGGCTTTAATGGTCTGAAGTCAAGCTTAAAACTCAGAGAAAATAAACTTTCCAGGAAATTTCTGGCACACCCAGTTTCCAAACCCATCATCTCAGGAATGTTATCCAAGCAGTGGCCTCTTTCCCCACCTCTAACTCCATGCCCAGTTTGGGATAGTTCTTTTTCTGGCCTTGAACTGACACACAAACGGGAGAAACACACAGAAATGGGAGAAAACAGGGAGTTCACAATTACTGTGGGGCTTTAGATAAGTCTTTGGAAAAGTCCATAATCTCATTTTGGCACAATTAGTATTCAGCTTTTTAATGTAAATATCATTGTAAAAGAATATCTGACATCTGAGGGACATCTAATATTGGTCACTGGGGTTCAAAGAGGCACACTTGCAAGTGGGGGAAGTAAAATCCACATGTGCTCAACGGTGTAATATCCTCCATTGTCTTATTTTTCAAGCAAGCAGAGCACCTAAATCTTCCTTAAGGACACAAACTCCAATTATCACATCCTTTTAACACATTTATATAGGCTCATGAGTGGGTTGTATGACAGTCACTCTAGGGACATGATAAGGCATGGTTTATTTATCTCAGGAAGCTCACAGCCCAAAAGGGACATCATCTGTTTGTCCTTTTATTTTATTTCTTATTTTTGAGTAGGGGGTCTCATGCTGTCGCCAAGGCTGGAGTGCAGAGGCATAATCATGGTGACTGCAGCCTTAATCTCCTGGACTCAGGCAATCCTTCCACCTCAGCCTCCTGAGTAGTTGGGACTATAAGTGCGAGCCACTATGCCTGGCTAATCTTTTGATTTTTTTTATAGACACGAGGTCTTGCTATGTTGCTCAGGCTGGTCTCGAACTCCTGGACTCAAGCAGTCCTCCCACCTCGGCCTCCCAAAGTACTGGGATTGCAGGTGTGAGCCACCGCATCTGGCCTATCTGCCCCTATAGATGCACAACTCTAGATGCTTATGTAACATCAGTCAGTGGCTATCCTAGTTATCTACTGCTACATAACAAAACATTCCAATTTTAGTAGCTTAAAACAGCAACCATCATTTGAGTGTCATTCATAGTATGTGTGGGACAGGAATTTAGGAAGGGCTTACTTAGCTGGGCAATTCTGGCTCTGGTTCCCCCGTAGTTGCAATAGATGGAGATGCTGAAGCAGCTGGGAGCTGGCCTGGAATTTCTCTCTTCATGTGGTCTCAGGGCTTTTCCATGGAGTCTCTGCATGGGCCAGCCTGGGTTTCCTCAGAGCATGGCGGTCTCAAGTTAAAAGGTTTACATGACAGATCAGGGCTTTAGAGGCAAAAGTTCAAAAAGAATCAAGCAGAATCTGTATCACCTTTTTTTTTTGCTTGTTTGTTTGGTTTTTTTTTGAGTTGGAGTCTCACTCCGTCGCCCAGGCTGGAGTGCAGTAGCACGCTCACAGCCACCACAGCCTCAACTGGCTGGGCTCAGGTGATCCTTCTGTCTCCACCATCCAAGTAGCTGGAACTACAGGTGCGCGCTACCAAGCCCAGCTAATTTTTTTATTTATTGTAGAGACGAGGTCTCACCAAGTTGCCCAGGCAAGTCTCGAACTCCTGGGCTCAGGCAATCCCCGGCTGAATCATCTTTTATGACTAGTTCAGAAATCACAGTATCACTTTCTCTTGAGGGTTAATTGTCCAAGTGACATCATAAGAAGACCTGTGACATGGAAGATATTATTCTAACCGTCTTCGACCAATAGAATTTACAACAGGGATCCAGGAGAAAACAGAACTCACTTCTGAGTTGGGAGACCTCAAGGAGGAATTCATAAAAGCATTAGTTATGAAGATAGTAGAAGGGGGTAGAGAAGCAAGAGAAGTCAGCATGCTGAGGTTCCATCGGAAGGAACAGAAGACGGTTACAGGAACTCTGAAGGAGAGGTGGTCAGGGAGGCTCTCTTGAGAAGAGTCAGAGGAGGCAGCCAGGGGAGTAAAGGCCCTGACTTCACTCTCCTCTCCCTCCCGTCTCCTGCCAGGGCTCCCATTGGCTGAACCCAACAGGAAGCCCAAACTGACCAGTCTCTGGGAAAAAGAGTGGAGAGTGCAGAGTCCATCCAGAGAAGGACACAGAAGACACCCAGCAGGTTAAATATTGATGATGGGAGAAACACTGCAATCTAATGCCAATAGAGAAGTATGAGACAGCATATTTCTGCAAGGGGGGATTCTCAGCTATTTCTATGCAACGTCTCAGAAGCATAGACACAGTATGAGGGAGGAGTTCATACCTAGTCCTTGGGATGTCTGGGATCCCACCCTTTATCTTGGGGCTTATGAGTAAACTGCAGGGTAGAGTCCCAGACTTTCAGAAGGACGTGTCCGCAGGAGCATCCCAGATAGAGACCGCACAGTCTTGGAGCACTAGCTGGAATCTTTCCTGGTGGGTGGTCCCTGGCAACAGTCCAACAGGAAGGGTGGTTGCTGTGGCTCCCAGACACCAGAAACGTGGTGCTAGGAGGGAGGGAGATTGCTGGGATGGAGCCTGGGTGGTACCCACCAGAGCAGGCCCTGCAGGAGCCCTGGAGGCTGATTCCTCTTCCTCTGAGGGGTCCCTCCAGGCCTGTTCCTCTCATCCTGAACCCCATAGACCTCTCTCCCTCATCATATCCCTCCAACTCTCCTTTCTCCCTTCTGGAGAGTCTTTACCCATCTGGGATAAGGAAACCTGGCTTTTTTTTTTTATAGGAAGCCTGGGTTTTAAACTATTCTTTAAAATTTTTTATTGTACAAAATGTAAACTCCAAGTCCAGGTTCTTGTAATTCTACATCCTTGACTTTCTTTCTTTTTTTTTGAGTTGGAGTCTCACTCTGTCACCCAGACTGGAGTGCAGGGGCTGCTCCTGGCCACCGCAGCCTCGACCTGCTGGGCTCCAGCGATCCTTCCACCTCAGCCTTCCAGTAGCTGGAACTACAGGCACGCACAACCATGTCCGGTTAATTTTTGATTTATTGTAGAGATGAGGTCTTGCCAAGTTGCCCAGGCGGGTATCGAACCCGCAGGCTCAGGCAATCCACTCACCTCAGCCTCCCAAAGCGTGGGATTATAGGCTGAGCCACCGAGCCCGGCTCATCCTTGACTTTCAAAGCTCAAAAGTCAAGCCCTGACCTATTTGTACTCTGCATTCTGCACAGGTGTGCCTTCCTTGAGGCATATTGAGTGAAATTTGGCCCTGGCAGTTTTGAGGAATGAGGGGGCGGTGGTCATATGGCATGTGACAGTGGTAGTGGGTAGAGGGGTGGCCCAAAGGAAAAGTATCATCTCATCACAATTTTTTTTTTTGAGTTGGAGTCTCACTCTGTCGTCCAGCCTCGACCCACTGGGCTCTGGCGATCTTTCCACCTCAGCCTTTCGAGTAGCCGGAATTACAGGCATGCGCTACCACGCCCGGCTGATGTTTTGATTTATTGTAGAGATGAGGTCTCGCCAAGTTGTCCAGGCGGGTCTCGAACCCGCGGGCTCAGGCAATCCACTCACCTCAACCTCCCAAAGCGCGGGATTACAGGCTGAGCCACTGAGTCCAGCTATCTTATCACAATTTAAACAAAGAAATATAAGAACCCAAAAGACTACTTATGCAGTGTCTAAGAAACATTCCATTTGATTCTTTGAAAAACCAGTAGGCTTATGGAATACAACACAGTCATCAAAAGGATGGAATCATGTCCTTTGAAGCAACATGGAGGGAGCTAGAGATCATCATTCTCAGTGAACTGACTCAGAAACAGAAAACCACATGTTCTCACTCATATGCGGAAGCCTAAAGGTCACAAAGATGGAAACAATAGACAATGGGGAGAGTAAGGGAGAAGGTGGGGGGGCAGGGTTCAGAAATTACCTAAGGGGTGCTATGATCACTATCTGGAAACTGGGCCACCCGAGACCCAATCCTCACAACTACACAATATGCACAATACATCCACGTAACAGAAATGTATGTGTACACCCTGAATCTAAAATAAAGGTGAAAAGAAAGAAGATGGCAAATTTTTAAAAAAGACTTTCAACAGGAAGAGATGGAAGAAGCTTTCTGAGCAGACAGAAGAGAATGAGCATGAAAATTGAAGCATATTCAAGAAAAGATATAGCTTAATTTGTAAAAAGTAGAGAATTTGCATACAGAAGAAAATAATTCAAGAAGAGCAGGGTGAGGCCAGGCCATGAAGGACCTGAAAAAAAGTTTTCACGATGCATTAGATAACCACTGAAGGTTGTACACATTGTTAGGTACTCAGGTGTGAGCGGTGCTTTAGAACGATTCACACAGCAACAGTGTACATGGCAGAGACTATGGCTAGGGTGGGGACATTTATTTAGGCATAAACCCATTTGAGCCTCCTGCTCCAGGCTTCTATATTACTGTCTGGCTCGCAAGTCCACATGTGCAGCTGTGGTTCCTCCCTGATTCCAGATGTGTCTCCAAAGCCCCGAGGGGCGTGTCCACCCACTTGGTCAACAAGCCTGTAGCTCAATACACCCTAAGAGGTACTCACCCAAACCTCTCCTCTACTGCCCCCATTGTCCTCCAGACATAGCTCCCAGAACAGATTCTCATCTGCTTGTGATTCCCCTGCCCTCTTCCTCTTTCCCAACCTCAGCCTCCTCCGTCCCTTCGTGCTCATCCTAACCAGATCCTTTCAAGTCTCCCTTTTATTATTTTTTCTTCTGCTGAATCCACCTCCTTGTTTAGTTCTCTGGAGCTGCCAAGGTCAAGCCATCAGCACTCTCCCGCTGACATTCTCCAGGAGCTGGCCATTAGTCTCCAGACTGTTAAACTCTCTGCTCCCCACCCCGCATTCTCCACAGTTCAACCACCATCTTTTCTAAACATTAAAGATTTCTCTGGCCATCTCACGGTCTATAGGATCAAGAAAAAAACCTCTTTCATTTGGCATTTAAAACCTTCATAAGCTGACCCTGGTTACTTTTCTAGCTTTGTCCCCAGCTACTCCCCGGTGACATTACCACAGGAATCCCCGGTCCTGGCTCTCTGCACTTGGCTGCTACACCCTTCCTGGAAGCAGCCAGTGATGGGATTACACCCCAGTTGTTTAAACTAGAGAGGAAGGGCCTTCGAGTAGAAGGAAATCCCAGATGTGTGTGTCTGTTGGGGATGGAGGTGGGGGAAGCAGGGAATGAGAATATGTCAGTTAAATCTTCACCAATTTTCTCTGCCACCCAGTTAAGTAAAAAAAGTCATGTGCTACCTAAGACATATTTGAACTGTTGTATGTTTGAAGACTGCTTCAGGGAGCGCCTGGGAGCAGAATGGGGCTGGTGGGCCCTAATAAACACTCTTCGAAGAAAGAGACAGGAGAAAGAATTGAAATCCAGCAGAGTTGGTGGATCATAACTAATTAAACTGCTCTTAAAAGGTCTTAGGACATTATGGTGTCCTGTTAGCAGCTCTGGAGTCAGGAGATCTGGGTTCCGATGCCAGGTGTGACTCTAATTGGCTATGTGACCTTAGGCAGTCCTGGCCCTTCTCTCAGCCTCTGCTTCCCTATTTATTTTATTTTTATTTTTTTGAGTCAGGGTCTCACTCCGTCCTCCAGGCTGGAGTGCAGTGGCATGATCATGGTTCACTGAAGCCTCAACCTCCAGGGCTCAGGCGATCCTTCTGCCTCAGCCTCCAAAGTAGCTGGGACTACAAACACACACCACCACGACTGCCTAGTTTTTTAATATTTTTTTTGTAGAGACGAAATCTTGCTATGTAGCCCAGCTGGTCTTGAGCTCCTGGGCTCAAGCAGTCCTCCTGTCTCGGCCTCCCGGTGCTAGGATTACAGGTGTGAGCCACTGTGCTTGGCCTACTTCCCTATTTATTTGAAGAGAGGCTGGACTCATTTGCACATGTCCCTAAATACTCAATTTTGCATTTTTTCCATTTCAGACCAGTAAAAATATTTACCTCTTTCTATTTCTCCACTTCTGAATTTTACTTTCTGAATGACTTCAATCCTCATCTTCTCTTTATTTATTTTTTTCTTCTCATTCTACCTGCTCAGCCAAGCAAGGAATAGTACTTGGCCAGCCATTTTCCACACTCTTGACTCGGGTTTACAGAGTACGTTCTGCCCACTGAATCTGTTCAGGAATGGAGCCTCCTTGGCCAGGCCTCCAGTGGCCAATAGACCTTGACATCTGTGCTGTCTGGGATCCTTCCCAGGCCTGAAGAAGGATGAGACCTTCAGACTCTGAGGCATGAGAGGTCATGCTGTTACCAAAACTGTAGCATTCTGCAACAACACTCCCTGTTTAAATGATCCTGTTTATGAAATTAATTTTTTGAAAGGACAATTAAATCCAAAGGTAGTATAAGCTCCCTTTAAAAAGCAGTGACCAAACTAAGACCAAGCCAGTCATTCTGACAGGAAGGAAGTCATTCCAGTCTCAGCCCTCCTGGCACAGTCTCAACAGCTATATCCACTTTTGGGATATTCTCGAATGCCTTGAGGTGAACAGATTCCACGATAAGGACCTTGACAAATATATGTGTTACTGAGGATCAGGATTCTACCTCCTGAAAACAAAACATCTGGGTAAATGACTGAGTTTTCCATTTAAAAAATAATGTGTTTTTTTTTTTTTTTTTTGGTTGGGGTAACACTTTGTTACCCAGGCTGTAGTGTAGTGGCATGATCATGGCTCACCACAGCTTCGACCTCTTGGGCTCAGGCGATCCTTCCGCCTCAGCCTCCCAAATAACTGGGACTATAGGCATACACCACCACACCTGGCTAATTTATTTATTTATTTATTTTTAAAATGAGGTCTTAGGCCACTCTCAAACTCCTGAGCTCAAGGCTCCCCAAAATACTGAGATTATAGGCATAAGCCACCATGCTCAGCCAGAAATGATGTCTTGACATGATCTTAGGTCAGATGGAGTGATGAATTACCCAATCCCAACTTCTTAGGCATCCCTTGAGCATAGCCAGGGCTATGTGGCAGCCTTTTTTCCATCAGCCTGTGAAGCTGCTTATAGTATTAGAATGCTGTCAGATCAGAGATGGCCAAACACCAGTTAAATCTAAAAGAAGTCAGAAAACTAATACAAGCTGAAATGTCAAGTATGACAAAGATATACTGACCTTTAAGGCTTACTTTATTCATCAACCTCAGATGACATGGGGAAGAATCCCTGAAGAATGTTTTCAGACAGGTTGTTTAAAACCTTTTTCTCCCAGTAAAGTCCTTTCCAAGTACCTTTCCAATGAGTGTTGAGCTTCATTCTTGAGCTCGACCTCTTAATGTCTTCATCATCTCTTATCTGTTTGTTTGATGATACTTACTGAGCATCCTTTATGGACCAGGCATTTTCAAGATGGGACAGGACTGAACCACATACAGTCCTGACCTGGGATGGCTCACGGACTAGTCAGGGAAAACTACTTGGAAAGAATAACATGCACACAGTCTATGGATGGATTTATGACAGAGTCTAAATCCATCCAAGTTGCTGCAAAAGTTCATATGTTTGTCCTTTTTTATGGTTGCATAATATTCCATTGTGTATATGTATCACATTTTTTTATCCAGTCCAGCCTCGATGGGCAGTATGGTTGGTTCCATGTTTTTGCTATTGTGCATACAGCTGCAACACACATGTGTGTGCAGGTATCTTTATGGTAGAATGACTTGAATTCCTCCGAGTATATTCCTAATAGGGGGATTGCTGGATCATATGGAAGGAGACCACACAGTTATAAAGCTGGGCCAATGTGTAATGAATTCTTTCTCTTCTCCTGGCTTATAAATAGTGTGTCTCTCATATCATTTCTGGAACTGGTAGAATAGAAATCCTATATATACTGCTATAAGAAATCCATTTAGCCGGGCTCGGTGGCTCAGCCTGTAATCCCGCACTTTGGGAGGCTGAGATGAGTGGATTGCCTGAGCCTGCGGGTTCAAGACCTGCCTGGGCAACTTGGTGAGACCCCATCTCTACAATAAATCAAAAAATTAGCCAGGCGTGGTAGCACATGCCTGTAATTCCGGCTACTCGGAAGGCTGAGGCAGAAGGATCGCCGGAGCCCAGCAGGTCGAGGCTGCAGTGGCCGGGAGTGGCCATTGCACTCCAGTCCGGGCGACAGAGTGAGACTCCAACTCAAAAAACAAAAACAAACAAAAAAGAAATCCATTTATTCCCAACCAAAAGTCGACAAGATATACCACACAAATATTTGTTAAGAAGGACGATTATTCTCCTAAAATGACTATAACCAATTCACTTTCATTTGCCTTATCCGAAATTTTTTTTTTTTTGAGTTGGAGTCTCACTCCATCATCCAGGCTGGAGTGTAGTGGCATGCCCACAGTCACCCCAGCATTAACCAGCCACCCCAGCAATGGTCCTTCCGTGTCAGCCTTCCAAGTAGCCAGAACTATAGGTGTGCGCTACCATGCCCGGCTCATTTTCTAATTTATTGTAGAGACAAAGTCTCACCAAGTTGCCCAGGTTGGTCTCGAGCCTGCAGGCTCAGGCAATCCACTCACCTTGGCCTCCCAAAGTGCTGGGATTACAGGCTGAGCCACCGAGCCTGGCTCCAAACATTTTTTGAAGGGGATCCCTTGATGATTTCTCTTTGGACCCACTGAACACGATGCCCTGCACACAGGTGTTGCACGGCACATACTTACTGACCTGTTTCTCTCCAGCTCACTGGACCTCATAGATGCAAAGTCCATCCTAGCACTGCTCTGGTTATCTTGCCAGTCCCAGGCACCCCACTCCTTTCACCTGCTCCAACTCAAAAAAAAAAAAAGTTTGGGATTTCTGCACAATTTTTTTTTTTTTTTTTTGAGTCCGAGTTTTACTCTGTTGTCCAGGCTGCAGTGCAGTGACACTCACATGGCCACCACAGCCTCGACCTGCTGGGCTTAGGTGATCCTTCTGCCTCAGCCTTTCAAGTAGCTAGAACTACAGGCACATACCATTACACCCGGCTAATTTTTGCTCTATCGTGGAGACAAGATCTCACCAAGTTGCCCAGCCTGGTCTCGAACTCCTGGACCCAGGCAATCCTCTCTCCTCAGCCTCCCAAAGTGCTGGGAATACAGGCGTGAGCCACCACGCCTGGCTGTGCACAATCTTTTTAAGCCACAGGAAGAAAAGTATGAGGCAGCAGAAGCCACAGGGCAAAGAAGTGGCTGTACCAAACTCCTGACATGTGGTCTGAGCTTCTCCAGGGGTTTGGATTTACCTCTGCTGGCAACCCAGGGAAAGAAGGAAGGGGTCACGGCTCCTTGCTGAAGGGATAGGATGCTTCCCCAGGCCTTGCTGAAAGGTAACCTGGATGAGTTTAGGCAGAGGCAGAGGGTCTTCTCTGATGGGAATGACAGACCTGAGCCCCTTTCCTTGAACACCTTTCAGATGGAACCCTCGGGCAGCGCTTCATTTTAAAACCATTAAGTGGATTCTCAGAGTGAGTTTTCCGGACTTTTATAGACAATGAGTTTTTAATCCTATTTACCTAGTGAGGCCCAAAGGACCATTTGTGTGCTGTTTAAAACTCAGGGCTCCATGGCTGAGTGCTACGAAGGTGTGGAGGATCACCTAGGGAGAGCTCAGAGGATGATCCCAGAACTGGGACAGGGAGCAAACCCACCAGGTGGGAGGCTCCCAGCAGGGGTGACCGAGAAACAAGTGACCAACCACCTCCAGTTTTATGAAGGATGAGAAGGAATTCCCACAGAACTCTCAAATCAAAATTAAAAGGCAAGCCAGGCACAGTGGTTCAAGCCTATAATCCCAGCACTTTGGGAGGCCGAAGAGAGAAGATTGCCTGAGCTCAGGGGTACGAAATCAACCTGGGCAATTTGTTGAGACCCCGTCTCTACAATAAATCCAAAAAAAGAAGAAAAAAAAAAGCTGAGAGTGGTAGAGCTTGCCTGCAGTTCCATTTACTTAGAAGGCTAAGGTGGAAGGATCACCTGAGCCCAGCAGGTCAAGGCTGTGGTGGCATGAGCGTGCCACTGCACTCCAGTCTGGGTGACAGAGTGAAACTCTAACTCAAAAAAAAAAAAAAAAATTAAAAGGCAGTGGGGTGGGGGCATGCAGAGGACATGGGGGCTGGTGGAGTAGGGTATTGTCACAAAGCGACAATGAACACAGAAACTTTGGAGAGGAGGTATGAGTTGGAACTAGTCTATCAGAGATATTAGACTAGTAGTTGAATCTTTGAACCCACTACTAGTGGAAATAGTAGTTCGCCTTGCTAAATGATAACAGCCCCTGGCTCTGCTTATCAGATTGGTCACAACCTCCAGGCAAACAGCCCTTGGCCTCCCAGTGCTGGGCCCGCCTTCCCTCTGAGCCTTCCCCCCACCCTTCCCAATTCCAAAGGTTCCCTTCTCTTTAGTCTCTATCTGGATCCCTCCCCACAGATCTGTTTATAACCTCCTCATCCTTCAAGTCTCACTTCCCATGCCACTTCCTCCAGAAGAGCCTTTCCTGATCCATCCCCCAAATGTTACATGTTTACTACTAGAACCCCTGTAGCATGCCATGTCTCCCTATGACACTTTCACTTCCTCCTGCTTTCTACTAAATTGTGTGCTTCTCTGAGTTCCTGCTCCCACTGCTCCTTAGAAAACTTCAAGGGCAGAAACCTGATCTTTTTGATTTGTGTATTCACAGTGCCCAGTCAGGAATCAGTGTACCACAGACATTCAACGAACGTTGAATTGCAGAACAGTCCACATGTACCTTGGACAAAGTTTCTGTGTTCCTTCAGAGGTATACAGAATAACATGACTCAGGCTTGAATACTTGCCTCTGCTGCTAGCCAGGTGACCTAGAGTAAATTAATTAGTCTCTTTGCCTCAGTGTTCTCATCTGTAAAATGAATCTCTACCTCCAAGGCACTTTATGGTGGTGTACATAAAGCCCTTAGCAAATTGTCTGGACACACTGTGAGTGCTAAATAAATGTAAAAGATGATTAGGAATGTGGAATATTAGGAGCATAACTCCCTTTGATTGCCAAGAGGGCGCTGATTCACAGGCTACGTTTCTACCTGGAGTTTTCATCTTTTTTAAAACACATTGCAGCTCTATATTCTTTCAGTGCTGTTAGATACTTGGCTGTGTACACACAGGAATGCTAGTAGGCAATTTGTTAGCAAGAAATCAGATGAACCAAAGAGATTTTCCTCGAAGCGATTTGTCAGTTCATCCACCCATCCAAGTGTGCCATATTGAGCTGTGCGAGTCCTGCAAGGTCAACGAAAATGAAAACAAAATAAATGAGACAAAATCCCTGCTCGCATATTTATCAGTCTCCCAGGGCAAGCTCAGTAAAGATCCATATAGAGCTATAAAGAGGGCTGTGAGTGCCCACACAGGAGAGGGATGACCCTGTGCACAGTGAGAAGGTAGGGAAGTGGGCATGGCAAAGCAATTCAACATGTGTTGAGCGTCTGTGGTACACTGATTCCTGACTGGGCACTTTGAATACACAAGTGAAAGAGATCAGGTCTCTGCCCTTGAAATGTACTAAGGAGCAGTGGGAGCAGGAGCTCAGACAAGCACACATTTATTAAAATGCAGGAGGAAGTGAAAGTGTCACAGTGAAACACGACATGCTAGGGGGTTCTAGGAGGGAGCATGTACCACCTGGTGGGATGGATCAGGAAAGGCTTCCTGGAGGAAGTGGCATGTGAAGTAAGCCTTGAAGAATGAGGAGGGGGGATGTTCCAGCTGAACCCTAGCAGAGAGGGAGAAAGCTGTCAGAAAGAGAGGCAAAAGCCACTCCAAGAACAGGATCAGCATGTGCAAAGGGAAAGAGTCCTGATAGATCATATTCAGTAAATGGTGAGGTCAGTGGGTCTAAAAGGCACTGAAAATCAATCCACATTCTTCTAATACTGTTGTGAACTTTATTTAAAATAGAAACATTTCCACCAAATCGGTTATGAATCCCAGAAGAGATTATCTTATTGCTAAAATAAATGTTCTTTTCTTATTTCTTCCCAGATGATTTGATGGTATTTTTTGAAGGATATGTCTGATTTCAGTTGGATAACAAATGCCTTCAGAAAGTGCATTTGGGCCCAGGGGATAAAACTCACAAGCAGCCCAGGATCATAATCATTTAGTTAACCCTTCCAAGGGTCAAATTCTTCATATTCTCGAAACTACCCCAACACATGGCGTGATCTCAGCTCTCCAAAGCCAGCAAAGAGATAAGTTCATCAAAACTCAAGATGAACAGGCACAGAACTCATTCTATCCAGTTTCATTTGTTCCTTCGGTCATTCTCTGAGGACAAAGAAAGGTAAACACAGGGGTCTCTTACAGAGGAGTACAAGTGCAGAAGGAAATTTTATTCATAACTTTGCTGGGAGACTATCTGGAGAAATGTAGCCACCTGAGGCCAGAAAATGCCACTTTTTGTCTCCAGTGCAGACATGCAGAAATGAGGTGTAATAGATTTAGTGAGAGACAAAGACTTGGATCCAGTTTACACACACAAGCTCATACACTCTTCGTGTTGAATTAGACTTAACTTCTGCCTCTTGAAGTGGGAATTGTAATCTTACTAAAATTACAAAGACAAATATTACACCAAGCGATACCTCTCAGTGCTATGGGGACACTCGGGTATTAACTAGTTAAGCAGCCTTTGCGTGTCCAGAATTCATAATCTGAGCAGAACTTTCCCTTAAGAGGACACACAGCCTTTGGGGATAAGAACTATCGCTTGTTTTCCTTGTGATCTCAGTCCCTGGGTGTGGCTGGAGAACCCAAACTGCAGGCTGCCTTAGAGAGATGGGATAGGTGCGGCCCTGAGGGCCTGGGAGTACCGGTTCTAGGTGTTCCCGTTGGCCAGCCCTGCCTGTGGTTGGGTACTCAAGGCAGTATATCCTCTGTGACAGCTTTAAATTTGTAAAAGAAAGAGTAAACTTGAATAAATCACTTCTCATTTTTAGACCTCTGTTTTCTCACTTGTTAGAAGGGGTTGGGGGCAGGGGACTAAGCAAACCCTGAGGTTCTTAAAATGTTCTGGTTTCTTTGGTTTCAGGATATTTCATGGGGGCCAGAGGAGTAGGGGTTCCCTGAGTTTTTCACTGGAGGACCACAGTGACTTGGGGGCTGAGAGTGGCAGTTAACCTGGGCAGCAATCAAGGACTGCTGTGTAAATGTCACCAGTAAGCTGTGTTCTTTTTCTAGTTTGTTTTGTTTTGAGTTGCTGTCTCACTCTGTCGCCCAGGCTGGAGTGCAGTGACACGTTCATGGCCACCCCAGTGTCTGCCCTGCTGGGCTCCGGCGATCCTTCTGCCCCAGTCTTCCAAGTAGCTGGAACTGCAGGCACGCTCTACCACGCCCAGCTAATTTTCTATTTATTGTAAAGACAAGGTCTCGCCAAGTTGCCCGGGCTGGTCTCAAACCCGCAGGCTCAGGCAATCCACTCGCCTCGGCCTCCCAAAGTGCTGGTATTACAGGCTGAGCCACCAAGCCCGGCCTACACTGAATTTAATTAGGGATAGACTGAAATAAAATGGCTCCAGTAGGAAAAAGAACTTCTCTATGAGATTCTAAGGACACAAGAGGCTTTGGTATTATTATTTGGTATTGTTGGTTCTGAGAGAAAGTGCCAAGTAGAAGAATTTGCCAACACTAATGAAGTCTGAGGAAGAATTAGTCTAGTAGGGGAACTCCCTTTTGGCACTAAAACATAGAGCTACCTGTA
Organism: Carlito syrichta; assembly: GCF_000164805.1. Taxonomy (NCBI): domain Eukaryota; kingdom Metazoa; phylum Chordata; class Mammalia; order Primates; family Tarsiidae; genus Carlito; species Carlito syrichta. The sequence goes on from NW_007217479.1 coordinate 542,800, forward strand.
ACCAGTAGTTATAGCAGTAAAAGATATTGGACTTCTTTTTACATACAAAGTTGCTCAGACAGAGTGTCAGAGCCTTATTAAGCTGCATGTTAACACATTTTGCACATTTCCAAGTCTGCTGTTCTCAAATCTTGACATCCCCTACAAGTAAAATCAGCATAGTAGATATGAAAGGTTGGAACCAAAGTTTGGCTAATGTCTGGGTGGTGATTCGGAAGGTCCTGGAGGAATGGTGCCCAGGAAATGTGGCTTTACAGACACCTCTGTGAGGAGCTAGGAAGTATGAGTATCAGTCCATGCTTCTGCCCACAAGGGCCTCCTAGGCTGGAAGGAGCCAGGCACTTCCTGTTTCAGGAGCTGGTAAGGTGCTACAGCCAGAGGAGGTGAAAATATTCCAAGATCAGGGCTGGTGGGGCGGGGCTGAGGAGGGAAGCACTCAGTAAATGTTTTTGAAGGTATGAATGAAGCCCTAATTCCCGCCCTTAGAGGCCTACCAGCATCATTTCCTCCACACACACATGCTCTTTGTCATTAAAGGATAAATAAAATCCACCACTGCCCTGAAAGGAACTTAAAGAGGGACAGGCAGCAAAACTCATGAAATGACAAAATATAACCTGATAAATAAAGGAGCCAGGAGTGATGGCTCAAGCCTGTAATCCCAGCACTTTGGGAGGCTGAGGCGAGTGAATTGCCTTAGCCTGTAGGTTCGAGACCAGACCCGGCATCTTGGCGAGAACTTGTCTCTACAATAAAATAAAATTAGCCAGGCGTGGTTACACGCGCCTGTAGTTCTGGCTACTTGGAAGGCTGATGAGGAAGGATCTCCGGACCACAGGCAGGTCGATGCTAGGGTGGTCCTGAGCGTGCTGCTGCACTCCAGCCTGGGCAACGGAGTGAGACTCTGACTCAAAACAAAACAAAAATTAGCTTAAATAAGGACAAGGGGGTGTCCTTAGTTCATTTGAGACAGGAGGGATTTGGGGAAACTTCACAAAGAGGAGACTATCTGGTGACAACTCCAAAAGGCTGAATTAGGCAAGGGTTTCATTGACATTTCTAGATGAATTAAGCTTTAAAAGACTCACGCTGGTCGTGGCCCCTTGGAGGCCCAGGTTTAATGCAGGTGGAGGCGTGTGCCATGCTCAGTCTCCTGGGCTCAGCCCCTGAGCAGCGAGGCAGCAGCGGGGCGGCGCCGGAGCTCAGGGCCGCGACAGGAAAGCCCGCGAGGCGACTCTCAGGGGCTCTGGGGTCTGGGGCCCGGGCCCTCGGGTTTGGGGAACTCGGGGCCCCGGGGACTGGGGAGCCCGTCGGGGGCTCGGGAGTTGCGGGCTTGGAGACTGGGGGGCTCGGGAATGGGGGATTCGTCGTTAGAGCGTGAGTTGGGGGGCTTGGGGATTAGGGGACGCAGGGACTCGGGGTGGGCGCCTCCTCCGCCCCCCCCCCGCGCTCCCAGCAACGACAGCCGCGGCCCCCGGGCTTGGGCTTGGGCGGCGGCGGCGCGGAGCCCCTCGGCTGCAACGCCAGCCGCGGCCCCCGGTCTTTGTGGCGCGGGGGGCGCGTCCCTTTGTCCCTCCCCGGCCCGCACGCCCCGCCGTGCGGCCGCCTTCTGCAAGGATCACCCCCGCCGCGGCGCCATACCTGGCCCTTTGTCACCAGCTGCCAACGAATTCAGAAAATCAAATTTATTTCCCGATTACAGCCGGAGCGCCCCTTTGTGCAGAGGGGTCTCTTTAACTGTTGAGATCCCAGCAGACGTTGTGAAGGCCTTTATGGCACAAAAGAAAAGCCGCCCCGCCCGGCGCCCCTGACTTCCAGGCCCCTATGGGAACTTGGGCGGGAAGTTCTCCCCGTAAAGACGCTAACGAGCCCGAAGACGTCGGGGCTCAAGCGTCTTGCCTGTTCAAGGGGATAAATCAATAGGCGTCTTGAGTTGGGGAGGGTATGATTCCCCCGCCATCGCCCCCAGGAATGAATAGATGGATAACTCCATTTCTTACCAGCCCGGCACGGTTCTCGGCTCGCCCGGACAAGTCCAATATCATTCTCTGAGTTTTCATCGTTTCATCGCTGCCAGCTCCTCCACAGTGTGGGAGGCAAGCTGATCTGAACCTTCCTTTCCTAGTCTGGATTCTCAGATTATACATAAGAAAGTCTTGGAAGATGAAAAGATGCTATCTGAATTTTCCTCGATTACATTAGAACTTTTTGAAAATGAATAGAAAATATTGCCTTGCAAAGTCAGTCTCTCTCTTCCTACCCCCCCCCCCTTCTTTTCTTCCTTCCTTCCTGGTGATTGTGCAGGAAAATAAATACATTTGTCTTTTTATATCTTTAGGAAAACTAGGGAAAAAGTCAATCTAGATTGGACATGTGCTCACAGCAAATATCACCACACTTTTTGTCCACTCATAAAGTAATGCATAGGAGAGGTAAATTTGTACAAATCTGCCACCCAATCCATCAACCTAGCCCATCAGCCCAATAACACTCCCGTGGAAACAGTTACAAAGACAATCATAATCTGTACGCTCATTATAAAATACGCAGCACTGGAACTTGAATTATATAGTCATGGAAGAAAGAAACCTGTAATAGAAGTATTAGGTCCATTAGTTGTAATATACACGTCATAAAGCTCTGTAAACCCTTAAGAAAATTATAATATATCAATAATATTAGCACTAATAACAGCACTGAGAGAGGAATCTATTTTTTTTCTTCTATCTCTTTTTTTTATCATGAGGATTTGGAGATGTCATTCAGTCATTCTGTGACTGAAGTGATTATAAATCAATGCCACATTTGCTAACAAACAACATTCCTCTTTTTATACACATCTGTGTGTTCTCACACACGCACACATACACACGCACACACACAAGTGCCCTGGACCCACTCAGCCTCCCCATAATTTCACAAAGAGTGGTTCTAATGTTTTCTGCCTCCTGGGAAGCCGGTGGGCATGGCAGTGAATTGGATACCTACACCAGAGAAGGCCTGAGAGGCGTAATCAAATAAGGGAACCACTTGAACTGAACTCCCAGCAGGAGCCAAGGAGGGAGGCCTTGAGAGGTTACCCGTAGTTTTTATCCAGCCTCGCAGGAGAGCACCAACTTCCTGCTGCTAGAAATTTGTCTGCAAATTTTTTCCTCATTCAGACAGAGAGCTGGGGTCCAGGAAACACTGGGTTGATATGATAACTTGATTAAGTCTGGGGACAGATGACACGGGAGGACCAAGTCTACTCAAAGGAACCTGTGCTCTCCTCTTTAACCTCTCCTTGGGAGTCTACAAATTATATCTATTAATGTATCAGCCCCCTGGCATCACACAAAGATGCTGTCTGCCTAAATGTATGTCAGTCATTCGCAGGAGCCTTCGTGGAATTCTCGCCACATTGTCATTTCTCTTCTCCATTTGAAAAAATAAAATTTAACCTGATGGGTGGTTCAGACAAAGGCTTATAGTCTGCCTCCTCTGCTAAAATCACTTTGAAGGTAGAAGTCAAGTTTGTCAGCAAAAGTGTTCAAAGAATCTTTTAAATAGGCCCTGGGAAGCTGGAACGTATCCAGGGGAGAGAAACTGCGAGGAAGAAAGGCTTGAAACCAACGTCCAGTGAAGCATGGGAGGAAAACTCAGGGATTAAGCCTGGAGCAGAGAAAACACAGAGAGAACTTGAGAGCTGACGAAGGGCCAAGGGGATGAAGGATGAGAGTTTGCTGTGGGTCCCGGGAGAGAGACCAGGGAGAGACAGGCGTTCACCAAGTGCCAGCAAAGTGCCTGGATGAAAAATGGGCCACGTGCTGAGGCCTCCCCTGCGGCTATGAGGAAAGCTGCAGTGTGGCCACAGCTGCACGAACCACAGCCTTCTCTCTGGTATCTGATTCAGGAGACAGCCAACCACTGCAAGGCTGATAAAACTCAGCTCCCAATATTGTGGGGGTTTTTAATTGAAGGCGAATTTAACAAACAATAAAATGTACACGTTTCTAAAGGTACGGTTTAATGAGTTTTGGGAAATGTAACCTGTGTGTTCACCACCCTAGTCAAGAGATAGAACATTACCATCACCCCAAAAGTTCTCTTGTGCCCTCTTTTCAGTAAACCCACCCACTCCAGCCCCCAGGCAATCACTGTTCTGAGTTCTATCCCTCTTGACTAGTTCTGTCTGTTTTAGCACTACATTTAGATGGACTCATGTAGGGTATACTCTTTTGTGGCTGACTTCTTTCATTTAGCATGGTGCTTTTGAGATTCATCCATGGGGTTTGTTCCTTTTTATTGCTAAGTAGTATTCCCTAGTAAGGATTAACACACTTTGCTTACCCATTCCTCTGCTGATAGATATTTAGGTTGTTTCCAGTTTGAGTCTATTATGAATACAACTGCCATGAACAGTCTCGTAGTATGTATATTTTATTTCTGGGTCATAGGATTTGAGTATATTCCAAACGTATTGGACCCTGTGGGTACACTAGAGGCCACGGGACAAGAGAGATAAATCCGATGGGGCCTCTGTCTTTAAAGTGCTTGCAAAATAAGTAACAAATTAAGAAGCCATCCGTCAGTCTTCAACAAACACTTGGGAGTCACCTGCCGTGCTGGCCCTGGGCTGCTGCCGCTGCGCCAGAGAGATGTCTAGACAATCGCAGAGAGAAGCCAAAGCCCACCCCTCTAAGCAGTGGGAAAAGAGCCTCTCACCTGGCGAAAATGAGTGCCATTCAGGAAAGAGGTCATCGGGCAGAAGGACAGGGTAGATTTGGAATTGGAACAGGTAGTCAAAAGCCCAGATCTGCTGCGTTACCTTGGGATACAGAACCTCTCCGTGCCAGGTGTTCCCATGCATACGCATCACCTCCCTTCAGGTGGACGTGAGGGTGACATTGACATTAAGGCTTTGAAGACCATATCAAAGCCATCAGAACAGAGAATGTTGGTTCTAGGAGGCCCTTTAGAGTTCATGGTCCTCTTGGTCCAAAGTACATATGGGGAAACTGAGGCTCAGCATCACAGAACAAACATGTTTTCCCTCCCAACACAATTATTATTCTACTGTGCCAGTCTGCCATTTACTATAAGTTAGTAGACCTATTCATGATACTAGTACTAGAGGGATAAGGTTAGCACATTCCCTGCAGTCTCAGCTAGTTAATCAGACTTTGCCTGTGAGCAGCTGTTACATTTGGAGAGACATGTTTTAATCCAGAAGTTATCTAAACTTTATGATAAAAACAGTAGACTGTGTTATGATAGGGTCCTATGCGATTATGACTCATTCATCTTCTATACCAAGTTGTTTATTTTTCTAATTGTTAGACTTTTGGTTTATTTCCTTGTCATTTTTCTATGCACAGGTTTGACAACTGTGTAATCATAGAAAACTATATAAACAGCTTCATATTCTGCTTTTTTTTTTCTATAGAGTAAAACTTTCTTACTTTGGTCAAACCAAACATTGATGTACTTTAAAAAACATTGATGTAGGCTGGGCACAGTGGCTCAAGCTTGTAATCACAGCACTTTGGGAGGCTGAGACGAGAAGATTGCCTGAGCCCGCAGGTTTGAGACCAGCCTGGGCAACATGGTGAGACCTCATCTCTACAGTAAATCAAAAAAATTACTCAGGCATGGAAGCGCGTGCCTGTAGTTCGGACTACTTGGAAGACTGAGGCAGACAGATTGCCTGAGCCCAGCAGGTCGACATTGGGGTGGATGTGAGTGTGCCACTGTACTCCAACCTTGGCAACAGTGAGATTCCAACTTAAAAACATACAAACAAACATTGACGTAGATTATATCACTGCACATGGGGGAAAGTTGTGAATATAGTGAATTTCCATACTACCTTCCAAATAGTTATTGACTGATTTGTTTAAAATGAAAAATGGTAGCCAGGCACGGTAGCTCATGCCTATAATCCCAGCACTTTGGAGAGGATTGCCTGAGCCCACAGGTTCGAGACCAGGCTGGGCAATTTGGCAAGACCTCGTCTCTACAATAAATCGAAAAACTAGCTGGGCATAGTGGCACATGCCTGTAGTTCCAGCTACTTGGAAGGCTGAGCAGAAGGATTGCTTGAGTCCAGCAGGTCAAGGCTGTGGTGGCCGTGAGCAAGCCACTACAGTCCAGTCTGGGTGACAGGGTGAAACTCCGACTCAAAAAAATAAAATAAATTAAATTAAATTAAAAATAAAAAGAATTTGTGAAAATTTGGCAGGAATGCTTTCAAAATTAATTTAAAAATCAGAGGGAATAAAGACAGCAATGTTCATGGTTCCTACTTCATAGTTTTTAAATCGTAATAAACATTAAAAAGTACCAATTTATACATATACAACATTTGACATTTTTCAAAACACTTTTATATGCATTCTTTTACAGCCAACTCCTCACAAATGGGCAAGGCATGTGTGATCTGCCTTCTGTAGATTGAGAAGCAGAGGCCCAGGGATGAGTGGCTTGACCGTGATCACACTGTGGCCTCTGCCATACCACTCTTTGCCCACAGCGCCATGTGGCACCATGGGATAGCCCTACATAGCATTCAAATAAAACTCAACGAAAGCACAGCACCATTAACCCAGGAATTCTTTTTGAGTTAACCTAAGATTACATAATTTTTTTTTTTTGGAAAGCTGGATTTATTGAGGAGACAGAAAATCTCTCAGAGCAGGAGGGGACCTGAGAGGGTTACCCAGAATTTTTTTTTAACGCATGACATTCATTTCTAGAGGTTTTCTGTAAGAAACAGGGCTAATACACAATTCGTTGGTTTTATTTGTGACTCGGTATTATTTTAAGCAAGGCTAATTTTAAATTATTAGCATGAATTTTGCTATCCATCTTTAACTTGAATAGTGTCCATTTTTGTTTTTGTTTTTGTTTTGTTTTTTTGAGTTGGAGTCGCCCTCTATCACCCAGGCTGGAGTGCAGTGACACGCTCATGGCCACCACAGACTCGACCTGATGAGCTTAGGCAATGCTTCCGTGTCAGCCTTCCAAGTAGCTGGTAGCTGAAACTACAGATGCATGCCACCACGCCCAACTAGTTTTTATGATTTATTGTAGAGACGAGGTCTCACCCACTTGCCCAGGCTGGTCTCGAACCACCAGGCTCAGGCAATCCTCTTGCCTCGACCTCCCAAAGTGCTGGGATTACAGGCTTAAGCCACCGCGGCCGGCCCATACTGCCAGTTTTAAATGCAAGTATAAGAGCTTTTCACTCCTAAATTACAGAATTACCAAAATTACAGAATTTTTATTTTGTAGATTGTATATGTATGTATTTTTTGTTTTTACCAGAACAGCGAAAGTGCTGCACAAAATGAATCCAGCTGTTTTGATTTCTCTTAGTAATACACACACTTCTCCAACTCTCTCTACCTATGGCTTACCGATGAAGCTAACTAAAAGGACAAAAAAGTCATGCATTGTCCTAACTCCCTCTTTCCTTATGTTATCATTTCCCACAGATGTGGTTGGCTAATATAGAGAAGTAAGATAAGTAAGAAAAAGTATAATGGTGTTCTTTGGTCAGTTGTGTTTCTTGGCCGGGCATGGTGGCTCACGCCTACAATTCTAGCACTTCGGGAGGCCAAGGCAGGATTATTATTCAAGACTAGCCTGGGTAACAAAGCGAGACCTTGTCTCTACAAAAAAATTTTTAAGTAGCCAGGCTTGGTGGTGCATGCTTGTAGTCTCAGCTACTCAGGAGGCTGAGGTGAAAGGATCACATCAGCCCAAAAGGTAAATGCTGTGATAAGCCATGAGTACGCCACTGTACCCCAGCCTGAGCAACAGAGTGAGACTCTAACTCTAAAAACAAACAAACAAATAAAAAATGGGCTTCTTTCTTTTCTTTTCTTTTCTTTTTTTTTGAGTTGGAGTCTCACTCTGTCACCCAGGCTGGAGTGCAGTGGCACGCTCACAGCCACTGTAGCCTTGACCTGCTGGGCTCAGGCAATCCTTCCGCCTCAGCCTTCCAAGTAGCTGGAACTACAGGTGCGTGCTACCATGCCTGGCTAATATTTTGATTTATTGTAGAGATGAGATCTCACCAAGTTGCCCAGGTTGGTCACAAAGAAAATGGGTCTCTTTTTTTTTCTTCCCCCACCCCCAAAATGGGTTTCTTAAACACCATTGTCTTCTTTGTGTTCTTTCGTTCTGGTTTGCGTGGAGCTCATGGCCTCTCTGGACCTTCAGCATCCGCTTACCCAGGTGTGGACATATCACATTTACCTCCCTTGAGTCTCCAGGAGCTTCTGGGCATCATGGGTCGGCTGGGATCCCATTCTTCTGGGGCATAGAAAAGGCTTGTCTAGATGGAGTTGTGAGGAACTGCAGCTACATGTATCTCCCTTGTTCCACTATCTCACTGGACTTCACTTATAAAACAGAAGTTCAATGATGAAATTACCAAGAATGTCAAGACAGTGATGACAGCAGAACATTAAACCAAGCACGGAGCCCTTCAGAGCATGGAGTCCTATAAGACAGGTCTTCATGGTCACAGGCCAAAGTCAGCGTTGATTATTACTGGTCCGGAGACTTTAAGGGAGTGAACACTTCTCTCAGTCCCGAACCTTGGCCATACATCTAGATGTGTTCCAGGGTGGATGCCTTCCTCACAATACCTTTGGAACTGATGAGATTCATGAAGCATCGTCTCATAGGGAAGCTGGAATTCCCAGGACTGCCCTACCTGAGGGTGAGATGCCTGTAGCCGGGTGACTTGTGGGTGGGGAAGAAAAGGGGGTGAGTACAAATCAGCTGGGCACAGCCAGAGTACAGTAGAAGTCTTGTCAGGGAAATGCTGTCATGACCTGAAACAAAAGGAAAAATTCAACATGCCATTATAATGTAGCCATGCTCTTCTCTCTCCACAAAATAATGCCTTCAAGATATCACTGACGATATCTCTCAAACGTGCACATACACAACTGACAATCCCTAGAACAACTGCTATGGAGTAGAAAGAGTCAAGAAGATCTACCTTCTAGTCACAGCTCTGATACTTTCTTGATGTTTGATTCTGGACAGGTCACCTCACTTCTCTGAGCCTCAGTTCTCTTATCTGTAAAATGGGAATAATGATTCCTAATTCAGAGGTAGGGTTCTTATGAGCATTAAACTACAGAACACATAAAAGTAAGTTGTAAGATGTAAATCATTGTGCACATGTGAAGGCGTATATATCGCGCCGGCACGTTGGTATGCTGTGTACAAACGTTATATATCACACGCAGACGCCATCAGGAAATTCCACTCTGGGCCAGAGTGATTTACAAAGCCTGCTCAGAAGTGGAGTCAATTAAGGTCAGCTTTCTATGTTGCTAAACAACAGGGGATTCTGGGTTCAGTAACGTTGAAAGGCAGGCCCAACACACCCCTTGAAACCGGGCTTTTGAGAGGGTTCAAAGGAAGGCGAAACAAAAGCCCCTCTTTGTGATGTTTTCACTCTTCCTCCATTGTCCTCTTTCACCCTCCAAGGGCCTTCCTGTAAAGAAAGGGGCTGCTAATGTGACGAGTGGGAGTTTGAAATTGTCCCGGGCCAACAATGTTGGCACATTCTGTCGGGCCTCATTACAGAATCATCTGAAATGCTTGAGAAGTGTTTCCCACTCATTAGCATAAATAGCAGAAAAACTCTTTCACAAACAAAGCAGGTTCCATCTGCCCCCAGTATGTCCTCACCTTGACTTCAAATGGCCAGTCCCTCCCCCTGCACAATACCAGGGGCCCGGCCTTCGAGCCCCAAACACCCCACTTCAGAGCAGCATTCAGGGAAATATCAACATGGTAACCTGCATGTTTATTCATTGGCCAGCCCCCTCCTTTTAATAGAGTCCCTTCCCCATTGTGGCCACTTGATTCTTTCATAGACCTAAAAGGGACAGGCAGGGAGAGGCTTCCTTTCCAAGCTGTTGGGATCCTTAGCAACCCACACCTTGTGAGTGGGTCGACCAGGCTAATTAGGTTTGTTCTGCCTTTTTGGCCCAAGCGTATTTTGTCAGGTATTCTGCTGTGGGATTAAAGAGTCATTAATCACCCAGGCCTGACGCTGACAAGGTGGCTTTTACAATGAAGTCTACTTCCCTGGTGTTGGCTGGAGCCAGGGCTGGATCTGTTTTGCATTACACTGCAGAAGAATGCGATGTGGGCTTCTTCCCAGTCAACCCCAGAGGACATCCACCCACCATGGGGCCCAGGGCCTTGAGGAGGCTGGTGCCAGGGACAGAGAGAGATAGCATCTACCTTGCAAGGAAACTGTACACACAGCAGACGGGTAGAGTCAGTTGGATTCTGGAAGGGCATTTCACAGAATAAGAGTGTAGTGTGACAGAGTTGGGGTGGGAGTGGGGTGCCTCAGTCCTCAGTCATCCAGCCTCACATTTTTTTTTTGAGTTGGAGTCTCACTCTGCTGCCCAGGCTGGAGTGCAGTGAGTGGCATACTCACGGCCACCCCAACGTCGACCCACTGGGCTCCAGCAATCCTTCTGCCTCAGCCTTCCAAGTAGCTGGAACTACAGGCGCACACTATCACGCCAGTTAATTTTTTTTTTTTTTTAATTGTAGAGACCGAGATCTCTCCAAGTTGCCCAGTCTGGTCTCGAACCCGTGGGCTCAGGCAATCCACTCGCCTCAGCCTCCCAAAGTGCTGGGACTGCAGGCTGAGCCCGGCCCCAGCTGCACATTTTACTGAAGAAAACACTGAGCTCAGAAAAGGTTAGAGGCTCCCCTGAGGATATACAACAAGTCACTGTGAGAGCTAAGATTACAATAGGGCATTTCACCACTGTCACATCGGAATCCAAATCTAAACTTTTTATAGCATCTCCAACATAATCGATACTGTTGCATTTGGCAATTCAGAGTGCCCTGCATTCTTAAGTGGAAAAAGAAGTACTCCCATTTGCCAGATGCTGCAACAGGCTGAGCGCTGTGCTAGGCATTTGGAATACAAATGATTTAATTTAACTTACATGCCATTTTGGTCTGATGACATGTAAAAGTGCTCAGCTACTGTTAGTTCTCATTCAACACAACAGTTTCCCAAGTAGGTATTATCATCCCTAGCATTTAATGGACAAAGAAACCAAGACACAGAAAGGTTAAATAACTCATTCACAGCCTATGTTCTTTCCCATGCCAGGATGTCACTGGAAGAGACCCAGGTGTTCTCATGAACTTTGATCATTACTGATGTCAATCATAAGTTAAAAGCTTAGGTCAGTTACTTAAACATCAGATTGTCAGGATTTATTAAGTTATTTCCTTTTGATCTCTTAATGTGTGAAAACGTTATCTCTGCTGATGTTTTCTTGGCGTCCTTTCTTCTTTCATTCATTTAGCAAACTTCATTTATTTATTTATTTATTTATTTATTTATGAGTAGGCATCTCCCTCAGTCGCCCAGGCTGGAGGGAAGTGGCACGCTCACAGCAACCGCAGCCTCGACCTGCTGGGCTCAGGCAATCCTTCCACCTCAGTCTTCTGAGTAGCTGGAACTACAGGCGTGTGCCACCACGCCCAGCTAATTTTTGATTTATTGTAGAGACGAGGTCTCGCCAAATTGCCTGGGCTGATCTCGAATGCACGGGCTCAGGCAATCCACTTGCTTCAGCCTCCCAAAGTGCTGGGATTACAGGACTGAGCTACTGTACCTGGCCTATTTACTGTTTTTTATCCTCTTGCTCCAACCTTTAGCTTCCTAGCAAACATTTACTGAGCACCTATGGTGCTAAGTGCTGGGGATACCGAGATTAAAAAACACAGCCACATGCCCATTTTCCCGTGAAGTTACAAAAAAAGGGCTTTTTTTTTTAATAAGTAAGAGAGTAAAGTAAGAAAGAGGAAGACATGGGCTGCAGGAGACAGGAGATCTGACACAGAATGGTGGGGAAGCAATCCCAGCATGCTGCAGGGGGTTCCTGGGGAAGGCTGTGTGCCCACTGGTGGAGAGCCAACCCACCCACACTGCTGCAGGGCAGAGCCCTGAGACCAGCTTCAGCAAAAAGATGAACATGACAGGAGACCTGATCATCTAAATAGCTAGGGAGGGCATTTAGAACTCTGGCCGCGTTTGAACCTTAATTATTGCTTAATACAAAGGAAACAAACAAATGAAAAAATAAGGCAGTTACAAACTCCAGGAAAGAAAAAGTAATCACAGTGTACTCCAGGGCTCAGTTGTAAATATAGTTTATATTTTCAAAATATAAAAGAGAATGCTGAATAAATGACATTAGCATATAACAATATTGGGTGAATGTGTGTATATGAGGGAGACCACAGCACAGGACTAAGAACTAAGTGCAGCTGTCGTGGTGGGAATTCAAGATTCAGTGCTTAAAACTGAAAAGTCAAAACACAGAAACACAAGCATGTTAGGGACAACCCTTGTAGAGCTATTTTACTCACCAAATTTTGTGCATGTATAACTGATAAATTTTAAAAGTAATTGATTAACCTAATTGGTTTTTTTGCTTTGTTTTGTTTTGTTTTGTTTTTTGAGTAGGAGTCTTCACTCTGTCGCCTAGGCTGGAGTGCAGTGGCACGCTCATGGCCACCGCAACCTTAGCCTGCTGGGCTCAGGTGATTCTTCTACCACAGCCTTCCAACTAGCTGGAACCACAGGCGTGCATCTCCACTTCCAGCTACTTATTATTATTATTATTATTATTATTGAGACAAGATCTCACCAAATTGCCCAGGCTGGTCTCAAACCCATGGACTCAGGCAATCCTCTTGCTTCTGCCTCTCAAAGTGCTGGGATCACAGGTGTGAGACGCTGCCTGGCTGATTAACCTAATTGTTAAAGTAAGGCACTATGTTTGTTGTCAAGGGACTAACAATATCGCTGGTAGGCTGTCAGGTCAAAAAATAGATTCAAAGTATACCTGGGATGCACCGGCCCCCTGCCAGCCACTACAAAGTGTGAGGAGAGTTCACAGGAGTACACAGGTGAGTGGAGGGCCTCTGTCTCAAGTGGAGGCAACTGGGAAAGGGAGGGAACCGCAAGAATTGGTTCAATAAATATTGATCGACAGCTTGGAAGCCAGAGAAGGCAGTAGAAACGTTGGAGAGATAATCCTCTGTTGGTGAGATGGACTGGACTCAAAAGTGAGCCTGAGCTAGACCCCCAGCTTCTGTAATGATAGATCACACTAGACAAGTTATTTACCTACTGTGAACCTCACTTTCTACATCTATAAAAAAGAAAAATAGTATCTCCCACGTAGGATTGTTTTTATGACTGGTTCGGGCACATTTGTAAACTCTCCTCTTTCTGAATGCTTTAAGTAAATAATATAATATAATACATAATAATAATACATTAGTTAAATAAATAAGCTTAACACATCTCAGGCACTGAAAATAAAAACTAGTCCTCAAACATATTTATCAGCAAAACCCACAAGATCAATAGTACTTCTTGTCTCTTTCAGTGTAGTAAAGTGTGGAGACGATCTATTGATTCAAGTCTATAGGATGACTCAGCATCGGAAAGAAACGAGAAAAAAGTGCCTGTAAGGAAAATGGCTTTAATGGACAGTCTGCATCTTCAAAACCTAAAGCCAGACCTGGGAAATTTCAGTGAAAGATTAGCCTCACAACAAGGTGCAAGTGTTCCTTTCTTTCCAACGTTGAGTCATTCTGTAGATTTGAGCCTGGGAAGCCTATTCAGGCAACCTGCCCTTGTTGCATTTTCCCAGGGTCCTCATCTCGTGTATCTCTGTCTGTGTCCCTACCTCAGGACCAGAGACAATTCTTCTCTACTTTCCTTCTTTCTCAATGTTACTTTATCCCTCTCTCTAGGTTCATCTTCCATAAAAGCCTCGCCATCCTTCCCACCTTCCTTTGCCTGTCATCATTGTGGGCACGCATCCTACATTAATGTTTGTCCCATTAACCAGGCGTGGTGGCATGTGCCTGTAGTTCCAGTTACTTGAAAGGCTGAGGCAGAAGGATCGCCTAAGCCCAGCAGGTTGAGGCTGCGTTGGCCATGAGTGTGCCACTGCACTACAGTCTGGGTGACAGAGTAAGACTCCAACTCAAAAAAAAAAAAAAATTTGTCCCAAAGACTTAAGAATATTTTTCTTTTAAGACTCAGTAATTCCATAACAAACAAGAATTGGATTTAGCCTTAGGAAAAATATATGAATTATAAAAGTATAAATGTAAAATAATTAGAGGCTGGTCTCCTAGACTTTCAGGGGGTGGAAATGGTTTCCCCAGAGAGAAGTTTTTACAAGATCAATATAAATGATATTTACTTGTAGTATTTTGAAGGGGAAGTGGGGGCAGTAGAGGAAAGGAAAAAAAAAAAATCCATCTGAAAAAGAGATATAATTCAGAAGCTGCCACACAGTAAGTAGGAAACCGAGGAGCATGGATCATTTTTTATGAGTTTGACAAGAAGGTTGGTGGAGAAAAATCATGACCAGACTTGCACCTGCTCTTCCAGGAGTTTGAAAAATGCTGTTGGCCTCACGAATTCCTGCTCCCTGTAAGTGGAAGGTGGGAAAGGCTCGGTGACACCAGGGGAGACCACCCTCCACAAAACCTCTCTATATAATCACTAAGCTGGGGGGACTCATTATCAGTGTGTCTCATAATCACTTACATAATCTGTCGATAAAATTGTAGCTATTATATGTGGAGAACTTGCCATGCGCCAGACACCACGCTAAGCGTTTTGCATGCAATCCTTATTTAATTCTTAAAACATGTCCATCAGGGAGTCTCTACTATGATGTTCCCTGGTTTACAGATAAGAAAAAGGAGGCTGAAAGAGGTGGGGACTTGCCCAGGTAAAGCCAGGCCTCCAACAAATGCAGTTTTTCCCCGAATTCAAAGCCCCACTCCATGACAGAATAATTTTTTTTGAAGTATTGACCTGTGTGTATTTTTCCTGGATTTCCACAAACTCTCCGTGTAGATAGACAGTCCTGCCCCGGGGTGTAGGGTGGCAAGCAAGATACTGCCTGAAAAATCAAGTTTCTTGGTGTGATTTGTAGATGACATAGTACATAGACGATGCCAGGTGTCCTGGATGGACCTTCTAATGTTGTCCAGGATAGAAAAGTAGTGAGACCCTTTCTTTCTGCCTAGGAAAGAAGGCCCTGGAGTCTTGTTCTTGGAGGTGGCAGAACCAGTGATAGGGGGCTCCACAGTACATTAGGAAGACCAAGCCTAGGAAGCCTCAGGGGTTCTCAGCCTCGCTGGGGAGCAGAGGAGGGAGCCCCAGTAGTGACTGGAGCTTGATTTCCCCCACCTTGGAAGCATGGGGGTAAAAAGAAGGATTTAAGACAAATTTAAACAAAATAAAGTGGTCATTCTTGCACAAATAAATGTATGTATTAAGATTCATACCCACCACAAAATCACACAGAGTAGGTGAATGGGCAGAACCCTAACTTCACACTTCAATGTGCTGCCCACTGGAGTTTGGCCAGGTAGGGTCAGGAGATTGGCATCAAAAGTTGATAATGCCCAGTTTCACTTTTATCTGCCACACTGAGGAAAATGGTCCTTTTTGCTGCTTAAAACTCCTCCTCTCTCACGCCACCTCCAACCCAAGAATAACCAATGAGCTCACCCTCCTGGCTCTGGCAGGGCCCAGATGTTCTGCACGCACGAGGAGCCGTGGAACCCATGACTGCTCTGGAGAAAGCATCTGCCCAAATGAACAGCCCACTCTCAGCGACGCGGCCAGAAACTCTCCCCAGAGCCACCTTGCCTCCTTCCCTCAAAGCTCGAACACTTAAAAAAAAAAAATTGTTTTTTTCCCCCACCAGGCATGGTGGCTCATGCTTGTAATCCCAGCACTTTGGGAGGCTAAGGTGAGAGGATTGCCTGAACCGAGGGGTTTGAGACCAGCCTGGGTAACTTGGTGAGAGCTCGTCTCTACAATAAATTAAAAAATTAGCCAGATGTGGTGGCACATGCCTGTTGTTCCAGCTACTGGAAGGCTCAGGCGGAAGGATCACTTGAGCCCAGCAGGTTGAAGCTGTGGTGGCCGTAAGACTCCAACTAAAAAAAAAATTTTTTTTTAAATCACTATTTTTTGGAGTTGATTTATCTGACCCTGCAGCCCCCATACATGCTCCTTAATACACTTTCATGGTACCTTTCACTTCTTCCCATCACCGTTTGTGGTGATAATATCTACTTGTGTAACTATTTGATATCTGTCTTCTTTGTCAAAAGTTCTATGAGGAGAGGGACTATGTCTTTACTGCGTGTCTAGCATGTAGCACAATTTTAGGAACACAGTAGGTGCTCAAGTTTTACTTACTGAATGGATAAAGGTGAAGCAGTCATAATTGGTCCAAACCTCACTGACCACACAGCCCAACGCCCTGAGAAGCCCAGGCTCAGAGAGGCTGAAAGACTTGCTTGGTGAAAGTTGGTGGTACAGCCTGTGCTAAAAGCCAAAGGCTTCAGACAGATCTCCAAGTGAATTTCTTCTCCTTGACCCTAGCCTCTTCAGTTTCCAAATTCATCATGGACGAACAAAGACCAATTTCTGGATCTCCTGTCAATATATTCGCCTTCTCCTTCTTTTATGCTCTCAAGCTCACCCATCACAATACTGTCTCAGGCCTCTCCTATCTATCTTTCTGACACCCTCTGTCCCCTACAGTGTCTCAGTCTTTCCAGTGCCCAAGAAAAGGTTATTGCTTTCTTTCTTCTTGCAAAGAATTTTGTACATTAACATGATATTCAAAGTCTTTAAGATTCATCCTTGTTCAACAGATGTTCACTGAATACTGTACTCATAAATATGAACACTATCTGAGGATAGAGGGTACACAATAAGGAAAATAAGTTCTTGTGCAGCATTTATTCTGCCACAGAAGGCAGATAATAACGGTTAACCAGTATATACAATAATTTCAGATAGTGACAAGTGCTAGGAAGAAAATAAAATGTGGTAAGAAGTTCGAGAGTGCAGATATGGGTCACTTTTTTTTAAGGATGTGGGGTACAATTCAGGATTATGTATACAAGTGGTCATAGTACAGGTAACGTTTCGGCTTCCCTTTGGTCCCCACTTTGCCTGGTTCGAGATCAGGTACCCTTATTGATGTTGTGTCCTCCCCACCCCCAACCCACCCCGGCAGTATCCTGCTACTGTATGGGCCACTTTTGATCAGAAGGTGGAGAAGCCTTCTCTGGGAAGGTCACATGTAAGCTGAGCCTGAGTCATAAGAAATTGCCAGTCTGCAGAGTTCTTGAGGACAGTCCTACAATAGAGGAAGTTACTGTTGTGATGACCCTGGGGACCTGGCCAGTCTGCTGGAGCACAGGGTACAAAGCTGGTACAGTTAGTGAAGTGGGCAAAGGACAGATGATCTGGGTCTTGCAGGCCATGAGGATGACAGAATTTTTATTCTGTGGGTATTGGGAAGTTATTGCAGATTTTTACGTGGGGGAGTGATGTGATCTTTTCTCATTTCAAGGGGCCCCTCTGGATGTCAAGTAGAGAACAGCCTATGATGGGGGAGCTGCAGAGGGACAAGTCAAGGGACTGCTTCTGTGGTTCAATCACGAGACGGGTGCTCAAGGACTAGGCTAAGAGCAGGGAAAGCAGTGAGAAGCGATTGGACTTGTGTTTTAGAGATAGAGCAGAGGTATCTGATTCAATGATTGCTGATGGATTGGATGTGGGCTGTGAAGGAAAGAGAGGAATCAAAAAGGACTCTGATTTTGGCTTGAGAGTAGGTGAATGGTAATACATTTACTGATATGGAGAAGATTGGGAAATAAGCATATTTGTAGGAGGTGGGGAAAACCAAGAATTGGTTTTGGATGTATAAAGTCCAAGAGGTCTACTAGACAGCACAGTGGAGATGCCAGTAAGCAGTCAGATATACAATCCAAGGAATATACGATAACTGAGGCATTTCTGAAGTCTAACAGCACTTCAGACTTGAGCCGAGGCCTAGGGGATAGGGCTGGGGAGGGAGAGGCCTCCTAGTTCTTCTCAAGTCTCATAACTGGACAGGTGACATTAATTGTTTCAACACAGGAACCTCTTTAATTTGGTCTTCCAGGGAAATGGCCCATGTCTAATCTCTTAGCTGCAAGAAGGTCAGGCTAATTTCCTTAGCATTTCTGAACTGTGAAGGTTTACCATTACTCACATCAATGAATCAGGGAACAATTGCAATCCAGACTTTTTCTTTAATTAGCAGTATAGTATGGCCTTTCTTTATCCTACTGTCTATAAGTCCAGCTTCCAACCCTGGGGTCTCAGGGCCTAATCTAGGAAGTGCAGTGGACACAGCCATTGTTGCCCATGCATAAGACAGTCCTCACCTCGCCTCCGATTTCTTGCTTGCTGGTGAAGCCCACCTCCCACCTCAGAGGATAGAAATGCCAGATACTCTCTTGTCAACCTTCCTTGAAGGTAGGCCATGGAAGTAAAATGCAGTCTTAGCCAAGGAACCCCGACCTTTGCAGAAATATACTGGGAGTCTTCTGCCAAAGCTTTTTCTCTAATAAAATGAACACATTTCCTCTTCCTCACCGGGTGCCATCAGTCAGCATTGGAAACTGTAGCAGTCCTCTTGTGTGATTAGGAGGATGAAAGAGCAGAGGACTTGGATGTGCCCAGATCACTGAGGACATTAGGGCACCTGGACCAATCCCAGAAGCCCCTGCTGCTAGGCTTCATGTTAGGTGCTGAATAAATGTCCTTATGTTTAAAGCTGCTTGGACTTGGATTTTCTCTTCCTCCCATATGCTTAGATGTCCCACATGGTACACATGTTACCCCTTCAAGCACAAAAGCTGCTTTTGCTAACCAACTTCAATTACCCATTCATCTCACTCTGTGTCGGCTACTCAGTAGAACATGATGGAGAAACAGACCCGTCTTGGTTATGCCTGTCCATCTGTGTGGGTCAAATAGACTAGTGTAGAGAAAGACGTCACATAGGTAATAAAACAAATGGCAATGAGTGCACCTGGAAGGGAAAGAGCACTATGCAATGAGGCAATGAGAGAGATCTGATCATTCGAGAAGGTTTCTCTGAGGAGGGGACATTTAAACTAAGACTTGAGCGATGAGAAGGAGCTAGATGGGCAAGAAAGGACAAAGCAGCATTTTAGCAAAGGGGACAAAAAAAAAATGTGACCATTTGCTTCGTTTTTAAATAGAGCCCCTGAGCATCACATATCTTTTTCCATACAACTTACCGCTGTCGCCTGAACCTTAATTACCTTAGGACCACGAAATGGAAAGGATGCATTTGCTCCCTTCACTAAGCATCTCAGGGTTGCCACATCCTGAGTGTGTCTGTCTGCACCAGCACCGACCACCCAGACCCATCACTTGTGTGTCATTAACAAAGCTTTTGAGCAGTCCTGTCCTTGTCCTTAAACAACCAAAACCAAGAACAATAAAGTCCCTTCCTCTCTGAGTTGGCCCAGAAATGCCTTTTTCTTTCTTTCTTTGTTTATTTTTGAGACACCTTCAGAGCCTCCTTTTTTGGAAATGAGAATGAATGCTGAGAAATAGTACTCAAGCTTTCCTTCGCACTTCTTCTACGTATCCTTCCCTAGTGGTTGATCTGTGGTCAGGAGAACTGGGTTTGGAGGAGGATAAACTCCAGGCAGACCATGATTACTGTGTTTAAAAACAATCGTAGAAAGATTTCAACTTGTCTTGGTAAGACATCAACATCGTATATTGAATTCGTATGCAGTCAGACAGATCCAGGTTTGAATCCTGATTCTTCCACTGACCAGTTCTGTGACTTTGGGCATGTACTTAATCTCTCTGAGCCTCAATTTCCTCATCCATAAAATGAGAATAATGATATCTTCCTTACAGGAACAGCACCTAGCCTGGTGGATAGTTAATACTCAGGAAATGTTGAGTCTCTTCCCTTCAAGACCTGGCTCTTCAGTTGGGTGATTATGTATCTTGAGGCATTCAGATGTGGTGATAGCCAGTGAACCACGGAGATTATTTCAGTTAGGTCTGTATGTGGTGTTCTTCCAGTAGTTCAATCAGCAATGGCTGCAGGCCGCTGTGGTGCGTCAGAAGAGGTCCAGTCTGCTGGACTTTCCTCCTATCTGCCCCATCAAGGCAAGTCAGAAGTCAGTGAGAACTATAGCAATACAAACTCTTTAACACGTGTAGAATATCGAGCAGCTCTCAAAGTGCTCTTGCCTCAGGGCAGCATAAGAGTTTGGCATTGTTACTGTCCCCATTACAAGGGGCATGAGGAAATTGAGGTCTCAAGGGGAAGTGATGTACTCAAAGTCTCAGAAGTAAGTTTCAGAACCAAGCCTCCATGCCTTTCTCATGGTCCTGCCACACCACCACATCCTGACAAGAGAAATTTTGTCTTGAAAATGTTCACCATTGGCAACTGTCCTGACTTCTTGGGCCAAAAGAACTGCTTGGCTCTAACCTTTTAAAAATCTTCTCCACATTTTCAAGGTATGCAGTGCCAGGCACCAGAAAGACTGTGGCTACCTCATTAGAGAATTCTCAGCAGTCGAGGATTCACTCCAGAATCACCCTCTATGTCTCGTACCCTCCCTTGTTCCTGTTCTGCCGTCTTTTCTAGGTCAATGTCAACTGCTCACTGGCTCACTTCAGGATAATCTGGCTTTATTCAGGAGCTCTGACTTGCATTTCTTGTCTCTGGCAGTGGGTAGTCAGGTGACAACAGGACACTTTGGAGCCCTCTCATCCAAACTTGAGATCTTCTCTAACGTGAGCATGGCATGATCAGTCTGACTTTGGTCTGGGTTTGGTTTTTGGGTCATGGCTTGAGGATAATGGGCACTGGGTGATGTGGCCCATTCAGTTACCCAAGGCTGCTGATAGGTCAATTATTCAGGTCCACTTTTCTCTACCTTCAGAAAACGACCACCCAGAAGAAACGAAAAATAGGACTCTATCCTCAAAAGGCCAGGACAACCTCAAGCAAAGCTTTAACATTGGCATTAATTTCTCCTCAAGCAAAAACAGAGTCAGAGCTGGCATCGCTCTTCTCATTTCACCTCATTTCACACAACGGGAGACTGGGGAATGGAGAGAAAAAGTGGTCCGCTCAGCCGGGCTCGGCGTCTCAGCCTGTAATCCCGCACTTTGGGAGGCTGAGGTGAGTGGATTGCCTGAGCCTGTGGGTTCGAGACCCGCCTGGGAAGGCGAGACCTCATCTCTACAATA
>NW_007217479.1:564041-579971 GCF_000164805.1 Carlito syrichta
AAAAAAAAAAAAAAAAAGGTGGTCCACTCAAGGCCACACAGCTTAGCAGAGGCAGTGCTAGGACCCAGGCCCTAGGACTCCTAGTTCATTTTTCTTCCGAACCATACAACTTACTCAAGAGGCCCACGCATATCCATTTGGATAACCCAGGTGATTCTCATCCACCCACCACTGCCAGAAGGGTCACACTGTAATGGATGTGGGTCACAAACTTGAATGATATGGGCCTATGTCCAGGTGATCCAGGCAGCACTGTTTCCAATAAAGGCTACCCAAGGAGGCCTCAGTTGGGAGTGCCCCCCATCCAGAACCTGTCCAGTGACCAGGGGGGAAAGGATTTGCATGCTCTTGGGTGGCACAGGGGATTCCTGGGGTAAGCTTTCCATTCTTCCTGCTTGTGAGATTAACTGAGACCGGCTGAAGAATGCATGCAGCACTACACTTCCCTCACTCTCATCAGCCCCTCCTTTGCTTCCTCCTCCACTCTCATCACCCACTCCCACTCCCCCATCTCCTCCACAACATCACCACTGCCACCAACAGCATCCCTCCATCCCCACCTCTACTTTCTCCTTCTTCTCCTCCCCATCCCCCCACTCTTGTTTCCCCTCTCACTTCCTCTACCATTTCCATCCCCCACCTCCCCCATGTCTTCCACACCAACAGTGCCAACACCACTCTATTTGTCACCCCTACCCACCCTCCCTCCATGCCTCTGCACTGACACCCACACCTGCCCCTCGGCCCCCAACTCCATGCCTCCTCCATCAGCACCCCCAGCTGCTTCTCCTTCCATTCCTTGCTCATGGCCTGTGCCCTTACACCACCGCCAGCTTCACCACCACATCATTTGTGGCATAAGATAGGTCTTCCTGCCAAACAAGCCCCTAAGACCTCAGTGCTTCCAAAACAAAACAGGTGATCGGTATTTGGATCTACAGCCAGAGTCACTGAGATTTAGCACATATTTGAAATAAACCAGGGTTATTAATTCCCTGTATTTCTGCTTTTTTTGTCAGGGTTTCACTTTGTCGCCCAGACTGAAGTGCGGTGGCATGATCATAGCTCACCGCAGCCCTGATCTCCTAGGTTCAGACGATCCTTTCACCTCAGCCTCCCGAGTAGCCAGGACTACAGGCATGTGCCACCATGCCTGACTAATTTTTTTATTTTTTGTAGAAACGAGGTCTTACTATATTGCCTAGGCTGGTTTCGAACCCCTGGGTTCAAGCAATTAATCTGCCATGTCCTCCCAAAGTGCTGGGATTACAGGCGTGAGCCACTGCACCCAGCATATTTCTGCTCATTTTTGAAATTGCTTATATAAACTCTGTCTCTCTGTCACACACACACACACACACACACACACACACACACACACACACACACAACGGCTTGTGATCTCTCTTTCTTTCACCAGAAGACCACAGGTACTCTGAAAGGAAGCAAACAATGGTGGCCTTGTTACCAAAGCCTGATATTAATAGATGATTCCTTTTGATTTTAGCCTGGAAACATTGGCAGCAAACCAACGTTAGAAAAGAGGGAGTGTGTAGCAAAAGTTTAAAAGAGAGAGGGAGAAAAAAACCCAAATCAGCTTTGATCAGAAGGGTCTGAAGATGGATTGTGGTCATTTCACAGGTCTCTGGGTGGAGGTTAATGTCATTCTGAGACAAGGAAACTGGGGGGGGGACAAAAAGGAAACCGAGACTGAGAAGAGATGAACTTTCTGATGGAACAGGGCCACCTCGCCAAGAGGATCAAAGACGCTCGCCATGCAGAGGAGAATGAAGGATTATTCACTTTCTATTTTTTCACGCCTGCAGCACACATGGGGATCTAATTGGTCAGGATGCGAAACACAGACAGGCAACCGCAGCAGCAGGGCAGAGCCCGAGGGGGAGGCCGGACTCTCTGCAGCTGCAAGCCATTAAGGGCAGGCTTGCCACCAAGCACTGCTTCAACTGCCCTTCTGTGTGAGTTTCCCCAGCTCACAGCCTTGGGTGTCTACCTCTGAGCCCTTCAGATCTCAGAGGTGATGAGTCTGACGGCTGCCAGGCACACCCACCAGGGTTTGGGGAGCACAGGGGACGAGTCCCTGGGGAGGGGCACCCCCAGCGCTGGGAGGCAGGGACTCCTTGTAAGCTCTGGTTCTTGAGTGACATCGCCTCAGTTTTAACCCACAACACCAGAGGAGACATAGGACAAAAGCGAGTAAAACAAAAATGAGCCTATGAAGACCCACGCCATGGTGTAGCGTGTGACGTCAGACACATTATTCAACCTCTCTGACCCTTCATTTCCTTGCCTTTGAAATGGGGTGTGTGCCTAACCCATCACGCTGCTGTGAGGATGAAATGACATCAGGAACTGCTAAGCAGTGAAGGAAGAGGCCTATTATCAGTTATTACCAAGGCCCACACCCCTCCTGGAGCCCACCCTGACAGCCATCTACATTAGGTTCAAATTCCCTCTTTAGCCCTTCTCACTCCCTCTTCCTGGGTGAATCCTTCCCTGCCCGCCCAGGTCTGCTGGAGCGCGGATGCCTTGCTGGCCATACTGAAGCTCTGGTGACTCATCCCAGGTTACCCTCTGATAGCTGTCAACCTTGCCCATATCCTCCTAGCTGGTATCATATCCCCAGGCTCCCCACACCATCTCGACCATGGGTTATCCAGATACATGAAGCTGTAAAACACAAACCCAGGCATTCACTCCTTTGCTGAGGATTCAACGGCAGCCCTTTGCAGCTTACAGGACAAATCTGGAACCCCTTAGCTCTGTTCTGCCACCCCACCCCCAAGTGGTGCTGTCCCCTGAACCAGGAATGCTTTCTTTCTTCTTCTGTCTGCCTCAGCCTGCAGGACAGAGTCGAGGTATCACCTCTGCCGGGTAGACTCCCCTAATGCAGGATAGCAGCCTCAGCTAAGTATCACACATGAGGGGGAACCCCCCAAAACAGGAATTATCTTTTAGATGGTGGGCCCTTGTAGTACAGGTTTCCTCTGGTAGGTAAATATTCTATGAACCCATCAGCATCAGTGTACCAACTAGCGTTGTGAGAGACTGCGTTCGGCTTAGTGAATTTGTTTTTGGAGATTCTTTCAACGTATTTGTTCATTTCATGATGGGCAATTTACAAGCACACCTGCCCACACTGTGCTGAGTATTTTTTGTTTTTGTTTTTACCAAAAATGGCATGACCCCTATGCCTCACCCTCCCTATTCATCTGCTCTCACCCCAAGTGACTTTTTCTGTTTGTCTCTCTGGATGCAAAAAGTTCTCAAAGGGAAATGCTTTGCCAGTGTGGAAGAGGTGAAACAAAAAATGGCAGACGCACTAAAAGGCATCAGAACTGACAAGTTTAAAAACTGTTTTGAACAGCGGAAAAAGCATCTTGATAGGCGTATTGCATCGAACAGAGAGTACCTTGAAGGTGACTGAAGTTTTAACATATAAGAATAAATGCACATTTTTATAAGTAAACTCCAGGTTTTTGGGGGGTCCCCCTAGTATGTGTTTCTGTGTCGTCCTGCCTTGGCCACAGTGAACTAAAATCATTTGCTTGCCTACCTCTCTCCTCCACACCAAGATGAGCTTTCTGGGGACAGGAATACATTTTTTTTTTTTTTTTTTTGAGTTGGAGCCTCACTCTGTCACCCAGACTGGAGTGCAATGGCCGCTCCTGGCCACCGCAGCCTCGACCTGCTGGACTCCGGCAATCCTTCCGCCTCAGCCTTCCAAGTAGCTGGAACTACAGGCACGTGCTACCACGCCTGGCTAATTTTTTTTGATTTATTGTAGAGATGAGGTCTCGCCAAGTTGCCCAGGCGGGTCTTGAACCCACAGGCTCAGGCAATCCACTCACTTCAGCCTCCCAAAGGCGTGGGATTACAGGCTGAGCCACCGAGCCTGGCTTCTACTTTTCTATATTTCCTAAACTTCTTCAGATAACATGTATGATCTGAATTTGATTTTATTATTTGAAATAATTTTTTAAAAATTTTATAACTGCTGTCGATAGAGAAAGTATCAGAGTTCGGGCTTTTTGTTTCATGAAGTTTGATTCACCTCCCTCACTTTAGAGCCTGTTGCTCTTCTGATACAGCTCCTGGGGGCCTTGTCCTGTGGAAGACCAGGTCCAAGGACCTAGGGGTCACACACAGCTCAACAGTCCAGACTTAGACTGGCCCCGGGGCCAGGGCATCACCTTTACAAGCGGGGAGCCTCTTCCTTTCTCCTTTAAATTGTGGTTGGTTTTTAAAACCCACATTGTCATTTCAGAAGTGGCATGGAGCGACTGGGTCCCCAGGCCTGTGTCCTTCCTTTGTCTGTCCTCCCGATTATTTATTTCCGTTTTCGTCTGTCTCCCAGCGGCCGCTCTTCAGGCAGTGACACTAGCCATGTTGTTACAGGTGTTGACTCCCTCTGGTCTCATTTGCTCTGGAAAGAAGTCTGGTCGGATCAAATGCCCGTGTGGAAACTCAAGCTGAATTGTCTTCGTTTTCTATCATTTTATTTTAACATCCCAGCAGTCCCAGCCTGTCAGGGTCTCCATCAGCAGTTCAATCATTCATCAATTTAAAGCATGGCCATAAATTCCTGGAAAGTGTCCAACTCGACAGAATAAGCCAGTTCTTTTCTTCTAATTTTTTTTGAAGACAGGAAAGAATCTGCTCATCTGGACACAAAGAATAGTGAATTTTGAGTTAGTCAGGAACATGCTTTTACATAGTAATACTCAACACTTCAGTCACAGTGCAAAATATTACCCTATGTAAGGTACCAGTGCTACTAAGAAACCAGTATTGTAGATGATCTTTTGGATTTAACAACAATTGCACATGTTTATTTAATTAGTCATGCTTCTCATTTAATAATAATAGCACGATGAGGGGACTTTTCATATAATTATCTCAACAACCCATAATATTACAGTCCATTTTACAGATGAGGAAATTGAGGC
The DNA here is from genome assembly GCF_000164805.1 of Carlito syrichta. Taxonomy (NCBI): domain Eukaryota; kingdom Metazoa; phylum Chordata; class Mammalia; order Primates; family Tarsiidae; genus Carlito; species Carlito syrichta. Next base: position 569,009 of record NW_007217479.1, read on the forward strand.
ACAAAGAGGTTAAATAACCCATTCAGGATCATGCAACTAGAATTGGTAGAGGTGGGATTTGAACTCCAGCAGCCTAACTGCAGAGTCTGTCCTCTTAATCACTGTGAACCTCAACCTTCCACTCACAATGAATTGCCTCTGAGCAAGGAAAAAAATTGACCAGATTTAGGGATTAGGCCAGATTTAGAGACTCACTGGAGTGCCACATGAGGGAGCAGAAAAGGGAAAAGAACACAGCCTGTTCTGCCTACCCCTTCCGTCAGCCTAGGTCTAGACACAGCAGGAAAGACAAGACCGTAGAACAGGGAAGACCCTACTCACCTCCAGTGAAGGTCCCAGTACCCCCAGTGGGAAAGCGATTCTTTTGTAGAATGCCCTAGCTACCTATAAAATGCTGAGGAGAAAACACTGAGTCACACCATGCGACTCCCATGTAGTCCATGTGAAAGACCCCTGGAGCGCAACTCCCTATGCAGACTAGCATGCAAGTGGCATCCCCATGTAGCTGAGCAATATGGTTTCCTATCCCTCTGTGTACTGAGGGAAGGGCCTGAGATTCTAAGAGGTAGCTGGAAACAACTGCCTGGTGCACAGCCCCAGACATTTCTGTTCCCAGCTATGGTATGGCCTGTCGACATGGTGGTCAACTTCTCCTATACAAGGGAAATTAAAGAACGGTCACCAAAAATTCATTCTGCTGTGGGCCCTCCTAAAGAAATCTTATCTGCATCTGCAATTCCACATTTCCAGATCTCTTTTATGTGGATAAACATCTACCAAATGTTTTCCTTGTGTTGCTGTTTAAAAAGAAAAACTAAAAATAAAAAGCAAAGGCACTGTTTCTCATGTTTCTTAACCCTCTGTCATTCAACTCTGTGCAATGCTTTCTCAGCCTATTGTCTCTGCATCTGACTGCACCAGGCAGTTGTTTCAAGGCCAAGGAGACTTGGTGGGGTTTTACTTTCCATGATTTGTATGACTACTGACTAAATTAATCACCATATTTTTTTCACACTCTACTGGCCCCTCATATACCCTGTGGTCTTCTCACTCTGAGGTGGAAATCTCTGCGTTAGGCCGTACTTGCCATGATGTGGTCTTCAGACACCCAAGACTTTCCCCTTGGACATTCACTACTTATTCCCACTGCACCTCTTTCTGAAATATTCCACAGTTCTGAGTTGGGTGAACCCAGGTAGCTAGGTCTCATTTTACAAACACCAAACCATTTTTAAAAGTTTTTTTGAAGGACCCCAAATTTCCAGGGAGGGCCCCCATTGCCAGGGCCAACTTCTTGAGTATGTCACCTGTGCTGTCATACAGAGCAGCACTTAGAAGAGTCCCACATTCAGTTTAATGCTCTATTGATACTATTATGACATTCTCGATCATTTTTGCACAGGGGGCCCCAAAAGTTCGTTTTGGCCTAGGCCCTGCAAATCAGGTAGCTGGTCCCACCCATGCCTTCTGTCGCTATGCTCCTCTGTCCACCCAACACTCCTCCTGCTCCTCATTTCTGGAAATGGCTCCCAGTAGAACTTTGAGGTTTGGTTCTTCAAATTTTTACATAATTTATTATTAGTTCCCTTTTTTCTGATGAGGAATCTTAAGCAAGTGACATCCCTATGAGGTACAAAGATTATTATCCCAGTTCTGCATGTGAAACAGATTCGTGGCTTTAACCACAGCCCTGGGGGCTAGTTAGGAACAGCTGCAACTCTAAAATCTGTGAGAGGGGAAAAACTTGGTTTTTTAAGGAGGCGGGGTGGGAGGTGGAGGGCTGGATTGTGGAGGAGAGTAGATATTTCCTCAAGTGATCAAACTAAACAGTACCTAACAGGTTGCCTTTGTAGGAAAGTTTATTGTGGTCCCCTGGGATCAAAAGAAAGGCAAGCAGCTGTCATTTTCTAGAGGACTAAAAAGCTCCAGGCAGATGGGCTGCTTCACCTGAAGTACTGCCTGAGGAGAAAGCATAATTCTTCTGTCTAAGGGGACTTGAGACAGAAGAGAAATGTAGATGTGAACGGTTGCCCAGGCTGGCAAACCCCACTAAACAATAAAAGAGGAATTTGCAGTTGACGCACTATTTTGAGATCATGAGAGGTCAATCAGGGTGAGAATGCAGCCTTGCCAAGTATGTTGATGATATAAGTCTGGAGAGTCCCTAAGTCAAGGACTCTCCAAGATAGGACTGCTTTCTCTGGCAAACACAGCAATGACATTTTAGGTAAGCGATTTCATCTCTCTGGGCCTAGTTCCTAATTTCCAAATGGTAATAGCATTAGTACTAACCACAGGGTGTTGTTGAGGAGAATAAATTAGTTTTTATAATAAAAGTAATTAAAATAGCCATTTACAATATGCCTGGCATATCGTAAACACTCCAGAAGTGACGGTCATTATTAATATTACCGTGAAGTAAGGACTTCCTAACTAAATGGTACAAAAAGTGCTGTCTTGAGCCACTTCTTTTTTGGCCTTGCCCATTAGATAGACCCCAGGTATTCCTACTCCCAGCACTCATTCTTTCAAGATGGCATCCTAGACATTGAGAAAAGCAAAGATTAATAATTGGGAAGATGGAGGGAGGAAAGGACACCATCCATGGAGTGTTCTTGCTAAAGCACACACACACACACACACACACACACACACACACACACACACACCCCAAAATACAAGCCTGAAGAAACTTCTAGTTTCCAATCCAGCACAGAGGAAGCTTGGAAGACACTGCTTCATCTTAAAGCACAAGTAAAAATCTGAACAAACTGAAAAAGTAACTACTCTTAGATCCATAAAAGAAGAGAAGTCACAGGGCAAACATCTACCCCCAAACTGGAAAGATGGCAGATGAACACAGATACGCAAAACAAGGTTGGAACAGAACCCTCCATAGCCAGAATAGAAAAGCCTAAACTATAACTGACTAATTGTTGGAGGTTCAGTAGTTGAATAACTTTGAGTTAAAAAGTCCGAAAGGAGCCAGTCATGAGTAGTGGGGGAGGTAGTCCCTCATTTTTGAGAATTTTACCTTCAAGAGCTCAACCTGGTTTTCACAGTGAATTTTGGAGTAAAATCCTCATGTTTCCAGTACAGGGAAGGGAAAGGAATCATGTTAGAATACACCAGAACATTCTATTCTTCTTAACAAGGTCTTCCTTCAAGAGAAACTATTTTACCAGGGCCTAACCTCTTGAAATTTCATCAGTGCCTAACTGACCTGAGAGAAGGAAAATGCCCAACTCCAACCCCTTCTAGCCTTCCTGGACCAAGAAGCACATGTGAAATTCACAGTACAGAGGCACAGGCTTGCTAAAAGACTGAGACCTAGCCACAGGACTATACAACGCTTCCCCTTACCCCACACCTTACCACCATATTACTAAAAGCCTATTTACCCAGGACACCATGCCCAGCTATGAAGAAAAAGTTACAAGGCATACTAAAAGGTAAAAAAAAACTTTAGTCTGAAGAGACAGTGCAAGTATCAGAACCAGATTTAGATAGGACAGGGATGTTGGAATTATCAGATGAGGAATGTAAAAAAAACTATGATTAATCTATGATTAGGGCTTTAAAAGTAGACATATCAAGAACAGATGGGCAGTGTAAGCAGAGAGACAGAAATTCTAAGAAAGGACCAAAAATAAAGGCTAGAGATCAAAAACTGTAACAAAAAAGAAGAATGCCTTTGATGTGCTTATTAGTACATTGAACATAACTGAGAATAGAATCTCTGTATTTGAGGGTATCTCAATAGAAACCTCTAAAACCAGGAGGGGGGGAACAGAAAAAAGAACTGAAGTAAATAGAAGAGAATATTGAAAATCTGTAGGACAACCACAAAAGGTGTAAATATGTGTAATGAGAATAGAAGGAGGAGAAGGAAGAAAGAAATGAAAATAATAAATACTTGAAACAATAATGACTGAGAATTTTCCCAAATTAATGTCAGATACCAAACTACAGATCCCAGAAGCTCAGAAAACACCAAGCAGGATAAATGTCAAAAAACGACACCTAGGCATATTATATTCAAACTATAGAAAATCAAAGGTAAATTTAAAAATCTTGAAAGAAGGCAGAGGGAAAAAAAAATCTTACCTGTAGAAGAGCAAAGATAAGAATTATATTTGACTTTTCCACAGAAACCATGCAAGCAAGAAGAGAACGGAATAAAATATCAAAGTATTGAGAGAAAAATACCACCAATCCTGCAAAATTATCCTCCAAAACTGAAGGAGAAATACACACTTTCTAGAGTAACAAAAATAGAGAAAAAAATTTTCCCAATAAACCTGCCTTGCAAAAAATGTTAAAAGAAGTTCTTAGAGAGAGGAAAAGTAATATAAATCAGCAACTCGGTTCTATATAAAGAAATAAAGAGCATCAGAGAAGGAATAAGTGAAGGTAAAATAATAATCTTCATTTTTCTTATTTTTAACTAACCAGACAGGGAATAGTCTGTTCAAAGTAATTGCAACAGCAATGTATTTAAATATGTAAGCTTGCGTATAAGTTAAATGTATGACAACAATGATATAAGGGTTAGGAAGGAGGAATTAGAATTATTGCTGTTTTAAGGTACTTTTACTACCCATGAAGTGGTATGGCATTATTTGAAAGTAAGCTTGGATTAGTTGTAAACGTATATTACAAACTCTAGGCAGCCACTAAAAACGTACAACAACAACAAAAAAACCCTGATATGCTTAGAGAGAAAAGAAAATGAAATTATAAGATGCTTAATGAAAACCACAGAAGGCAGAAAAAGAGTAGAAAACAAAAATAGGAACAAAAAACAAGGACAACTAAAACAAAACAATAACAAATCTGGCAATATTTATCCAACTACATCAATAATCACTTTGAACATCAATGGTCTAAATGCACCCACTGAAGAACAGAGATTATCAGAGTGGACCAAAAACAAAACCTGACCACAAATTGTCTACAAGAAACAAACTTTAAATATAAAGATATATGTGTGTATATATATATATTTTTAAGTAAATATATGGAGAAAAATATAACACACTAACACTAATTAGAAGAAAGTGAGAATGAATATTAATTTCAGATGAGCAGACATTGGAGCAAGGAAAGTTATCAGGGATCAAGAAGGGCATTATATATTAATAAAAGGGTCAGTTTTCCTAGAAGAAAGCATCCTTAAAGTGTATGCTCCTACAGAATGTCAAAATAGATGAGGTCATTTTGAAATTCTGTGATAGAATTTCAAAGACAAATAGATGAATCCACTATTTTGGTTGATGACTTCAACACCTCTTTATTAAAAATGGACAGATCCAGCGGGCAGAAAAATCAGTAAGGATATGATTCAAGTCAATGACACCATCAATCAATTACATGTATTGAACGGTAGAATAAACATTTTTCTCAAAGTCACATGGAACATTCATCAAGATGAATAACATTCTGGGACACAAAGCACACCATAACAAATTCAAATGAGTAGAAATCATACAATGTCAGTTATCAGACCAAAATAGACTTAAACTAGAAATTAATAGTGGAAAGATAGATGGAAAATCTCCAAATACTTGGAAATTAAACAACATACGTCTAAATAGTATGGATCAAAAAAAAAATCTCAAAAAAATCAAAATATTGAACTAAATAAAAGTTCAAACACACCTTACCAAAAATTTGTGGAATGCAGCAAAACAGTGCTTAGAGGGAAATTTATGTCATTGAATGCGATATCTTAAAAAAGAAGAAAGATGTAAAGTCAATCATCTAAACTTCCATCTTAGGAAACTTTAAACCAAAAGAGCAAGTTAAATCCAAAGTAAGAAAAGGGAAAAAAAAAAAAATTAGAGCAGAAATGAAAGAGAAAAACAACAAATAAACTGAGCACATGTAATCCCAGCACTTTAAAAGGCCAAGACGAGAGGATTGCTTGAACCCAAGAGTTTGCAACCAGTCTAGGCAATATAGTGAGGCCTCACTTCTACAAAAAAAAAAAAAAAAATCAAAAATGTTATTGTCACATCTGTAGTTCCAGCTACTCAGGAGGCTGAGACAGAAGGATCAAGGCTGAAGTAAGCTGTGATTGTGCCATTGCTCTCTAGCCTGGGCAACAGAATTAGACCCTGTCTTGAAAGAAAGAAAGAGAGAGAAAGAAAGAGAGAGAAAAAAAGGAAGGAAGAGAAAGAAAGAAGAAAGAAAGGAAAAGAAAATCCATAAGCAAAATGAACAAAACCAGAAACTGATTCTTTATAAGGACAAATAAAATTAATACACTTCTAGCCAGATTAACTAATAATAAAAGAGAGAGGACATAAATTACTATCAGAAATGAAAGTGGGAACATCACTATGGATCCCATGGACATTAAAAGAAAATCAAGGAATACTATGAACCACTCTAAGCACACAAATTTGATAACCTAGAAGAAAGAGACTAATTCCTTGAAAGACACAATCTGCTAAAATTCACACAAGAAACAATAGACAATCTGAATAGGCCTATACCTATTAAAGAAATTGAATCCATAATTAATAACCTTCCAAAACAGAAAGCACCAGGTTCAGATGAGTTCGCTGGTGAATTCTACCAAACATTCAAGGGAGAAATTAAACCAATTATCTACTATCTTCTTCAGAAGATAGACACAGAGGGAATACTTCCTAACTCATCCTATGAAGCCAGCATTACCCTAATACAAAATCAGACAAAGATACTTAAAGAAAACTATATTATCAATATCACTCCTGAACTTAGATGCAAAAATTCTCAACAAAATATTAGCAAATAAAATCCCACAACATATAAAGTATACACCATGACTAAGTACAGGGATCCCCGACTCCTGGGTCATGGACCAGCATTGGTCTGTGGCCTGTTAAGAACCTGGCTACATGGCAAGAGGTGAGACGGCAAGTGGGCTAGCGAAGTTTCATCTGTATTTACAGCCACGCCCGATCACTCGAGTGACTGCCTGAGCTCCGCTTCCTGTGAGACCAGCAGCAGCATTAGATCCTCACAAAAGCACAAACCCTACTGTGAACTGTGGATGCCAGCGATCTACATTGCGTGCTCCTTAGGAGAATCTAACGTCTGATGATCTGAGGTGGAGCTGAGACAGAGATGCTAGTGCTGGGGATCGACTGCAAATACAGATTAACATTAGCAGTGAGGTTTGAATGCACAGAAGAACAATTGCTTGCAGACTCATTTTAAGACCCTCTGAGTGAGTGGCAAGTGAGTCCGCGTACTTCAATTATACAGCTGTAGCTGCATTTGGTGGCAAGCTTTAAGTCGGAATCCAACACTTATTTTAGTCTGCTCATGGCCCACTCATTATTTTATTTACCACTTCTGTCCACGCCTTTTTTTTAATGGTGTGTCACATAATTATTTTATTATATGTTACAATGTAATCATAATAGAAATAAAGTACGCAATAAATGTTATGTGCTTGAATCATCCCGAAACTACCAGGGTGTCCTCCAGTAGGCGAATGGATAAAGCGTGCTATATTCGAACAGTGGAATATTATTCAGTGCTAAAAAGAAAGGCGCTATCAAGTCATGAAAAGACAAGGAGGAACTTAGATGCATTAATATGCACTTAGTAATCTACGTGAAAGAAGCCAGTCTGAAAAGGCTATACAACTGTATGATTTCAACTATATGAAAAAGTCAAAACTGTGGAGGCAGTAACAAGGTCAGTGGTTGCCAGGGATTAATGGGGAAGAAGGTATGAAGAGGTGGTGTACAGAGGATGTTTAGATCTTTGGGACAGTGAAATTACTCTATATGATACTAGAGTGTTGAGTAAATGTCACCATGCATTTGTCCAAGTCCATAAAATGGGCAGCAACAAGACTGAACCCCAAAGTAAACTATGAATTCTGGGTGACAATGATATGTCCACGTGAGATCATAAACTGTAACAAATGTACCACTCTGGTGGGGGATGTTGATAATGGAATGCATTAGGGCAGGGCGTTAGGACAAGAGGTAAATGGGGTATCTCTGTACTTTCTGCCAATTTTGCCCTAAAGCTAAAACTGCTCTGAAAAATAAAGTCTACTGGAAAAAAAGGCCTGAATTTGTGTAGCCCTCTAGATATAATTACCATTTTGTAGAAGATCTAGGGGACAGAAAAATTGTGACCATAAACAAACTATAAAGGAGTATTCAGCAAAATCCACACTGTGGTTAACTCTAGAGGGTAAGTGACCCAGCTTCTTCAAAACAGCAGAAATGTAAACAAAAATGCAAGGAAAAAACAATTGAACGGAAGTCTATGGGTTACAAAAAATCTTAAGGGACCTGTCAACCAATTACAATTGTTAACTTTTGTGGATCCCAATCTAAATAAATAATTTTGTTAATATATAAGAAAATCTGAGAAATATGAATACTAAGTGAATAGTTAATGATATTAAAGGATTATTGGATCACTGTTAAAATATTTGAGGTGGCCTAATGGTTTTAAGGTTAATGTTTTTTGGAGATGCTCTGATAGAAATACAAAATGAAATATATGTACATATGATGTCTGGGATTTGTTTCAAAAAAATTCAGGTAGGAAAGGGGGATAAAGATGAAGCAAGAAGCCGGACTCGGTGGCTCAGCCTGTAAGCCTGAGCTTTGGGAGGCTGAGGTGAGTGGATTGTCTGAGCCTGCGGGTTCGAGACCCACCTGGGCAACTTGATGAGACCTCATCTCTACAATAAATTAAAAAATCAGCCGGGCATGGTAGCGCGTGCCTGTAATTATGGCTACTCAGAAGGCTGAGGCGGAAGGATCACCGGAGCCCAGCAGGTCGAGGCTGCAGTGACCGGGAGTGGCCACTGCACTCCAGTCTGGGCGACAGAGTGAGACACCAACTCAAAAAAAAAAAAAAAATGAAGCAAGATTGGCTATGAGTCGGTAAAATAAAGCTAGGCAATGGGAATTCATGGAAACTTATTATAATACTCTTTTTATTCCTACATGTGTTGAATATTCTACAATAAAAAGGACAAGAAAAGGAAAAGATAACCCAGTGGAATCTGTGGGTTTGTTAAAGAATTCTGAGGAAGAATTCTGTCCAGGTGGAACTGTTGCCTTGAAAAGGTTTGGATGTTGCTTACCTCTCTTTGCCTCTGTTTTCACATCTGCAAAATGGGGGCTGGATAATAGTGCATTCCTCATAGTGCTGCTATGAATATTGAAAGACTAAATATATATAAAGCACATACAGCAGGGCCTTGCACAGGGTAAGTGCCATATAGCATCTGCTCTTGTTATAGCATATTAAGTATTCTGAAGTACTTCACTGAATCATCCAAAATTAAATCTCTACAAAACTCCACAGCTTACAGACATTACCTCGTTTGAGCCTCACAATATCCCCTGGAGATCAATGCTATTCATATTCCCATTGGGCAGATGAGAAAACTGAGGCATAGTCCATGGAGACACAGCTGGTTAGCCACCAAATTCACTCTCGGGTCAAGTCTTATGACCCTATCCCAAGTTCTCTTCAATGCACCATCTGCATCTTTGGGAGATGAGTAAGAGGTTAAAATTAGATTCAAAGCTTTGCATGGGCAAAAACTCAATTTTGCCTCTTTGCCCATTTGACCAGCACCCCCTTCTTGATGGAGAATGCTAACCAGGCTCATATGGAACTGATAATGGGTGTCCCATATCCCCAGTCCAGGCAGGAGGACAGCACCAGGCGTAAGCAGCCCTTCTGTCTAGAGTTTGGCCCCAGTCCGGCCTTTCTCCTGTGGTCAAAGAGTTTGTCACAGCTAAATACTGAGTGGGTCTGAGGGGATGGGAGGGAGTGCTGGTGGGCTGAGGAAATAAAACAGACAGGAGCCACTCAGGAAGGACACTTCGACAGGAGCCTCCTTGAGTCTCCAGGGAGCCAAACTGCCACTCTAGGGTTTCAAAACTAGCCTCCCACAAAGGGAGCAGTCCTAGGGCTGTAGTAGGTCACTCTTGTTAGTGATTTCCTTTCTGAGACACGTTTTGCAGGGAGAAGGTTTGGGCTCTTTGAATGTAATTTAATACTAAAGATGAAACCTACAATGTATTGAATACTTCCAACCACACGGAAGCACGATGGAATTTTTCTCACTCAGACATTCCTCATTCACAACAGACTGTGAAGTAGGTATTTGTTTTTATTCAAACAACACAGAAGTTTAGAGAATAAGTCACAAATGGCTCCCTTCACCATCACCATCACCAGTCTTGCCCTCCAGAGGTAGCCATTGTTTACAGTCTTTGTGTATTCTTCCTGATGTTTGTCTAGATTTAATCAACATTATATATACATATCTACTCATGTGCGCATGCACACACACACACACACACACACACACACACACACACACATATACACACGCTTGTTTGTTTTTATGAAAATAGGATCATACCTTATTCAGCAACTTGCCTTTTTGTGTGTATGCATCTACCAGTCCCATATATATAAATATGTGAGAGACTATAAGGCAATCTGAAACAAGCAATTAAGATGACAGGGTTTCTCCAAGAAAAAGCTGTGTATTGTTTAGAATGCACTATCTTTTTTTTTCTAGTCAGAGTCTCACTCTCTGAGTTATCTGAACTTTGAGCTAAATTTATAGCTCTGTAAGTTTTAAGGGTAGAGGACACACAGTGACCCTTGATTGTGAACGTGTAAATGAGCTCTGTCCACCCTCCTATACTACCCCAAAGCCAGTTGGTTGTGTCCACTTGAAAATCAATACTCCTGGCTGGGCACAGTGGCTCACGCCTACAATCCCAGCACTTTGGGAGGCTGAGGTGAGAGGATTGCTTGAGCCCAAGGGTTGGAGACCAGCCTGGGGCAGTCAACTTGGTGAGAACTCATCTCTGCAATAAATCAAAAAAATTAGTCAGGGGCAACCCCGCAGGGTCCCTTCCCACTGTGGGAGCTTTTCCGTCCTCTCAGTAAATCCTGCTTTCTCAAA
>NW_007217479.1:579994-587802 GCF_000164805.1 Carlito syrichta
AAAAAAAAAAAAAAAAAAAACTGTCCTTCCAGCTACCTGGAAGGCTGAGGTGGAAGGATCTACCTGAGCCCAGCAGATCAAGGCTGCAGTAGCTGTGAGTATGCCATTGCAATCCAGCCTGGTGACAGAGTGAGACTCTGACTCAAAAAAAAATCTATATTCCTGATCTATAAATATAAACAAAAGGGACTCCCCAAAACCCCAGAATTTATTTATTTATAAAAAATTGCATATTCTTACACATTTAAACTTCAGTCACCTTCAAAGTATTCTTTGGTGCAATACACCTATGAGATGCTTTTCTACTGTTCAAAACAGTTTTGATGCCTTTTAGTACTTCTGACATTTCTTGTTTCACCTCTTCTTCATCAGCAAAATGTTTCCTTTTGAGGACTTTTTTCATCCAGGGAAACAAAAAAAAGTGGCTGGGGTGAGATTGGGAAGGTGAGGTAGGAAAGGTGGGGTACAGGGGTCATGCTGCTTTTGATCAAAAACTGCTAAACACTCAGCTCCATGTGGGCAGGTGTGCTCGTAAATCATCCATTGTGAAATGAACAAACACGTTGAAAAGAACCTCCAAAAAAAATTCACTGAAGCCAAATGCAGCCTCTCACAATGCTAGCTGGTACACTGATGCCAAGGGGTTCCTAGAACACTTTCCAAATGAGGGAAGCCTACAGTACAAGGGGCCTGCTCTCCGAAAGATAATTCTGGGGTTTTTTTGGGGAGGGGTTCCCCCCTTGTACATCTGTTATTTGAATTCTCCTTTGAATCAGTTGTAATATCTCTCTGGTTCACTCATGAATAATGATAGCATGTATTCATTTTGTATCTATTTTGAAGTCATGCTTTACCTTGTTTTAAAACCATGTTTAATAGCAGACATCACTTTATTGTATAGATGAGAACAGTCACACTACTGGTGAACAGCAGAGTTTGGATTCAAATGCAGGCCAGTCCACTCCTAAAGTTATCATGCAATCCTGTCCCTGCAATTTCAAAGGGATAGGTACCAGCTATCTATCAGGGACTAGCTATCTGCCAGGTACTAGACTAGTCATTTTAGGTATAGTAATTTGCTTAACCCTCCCTTCATCCTATGAAGTGTTAGCTTGTTATCCACTCCCTATATACAGAAACGGTAGCTATGTGCAGAAAATCCAAGGGATGTGCCCCAGAATGCAGCAAAAACGGGGTACAGAGCAGGTGACACAAATACTGAAGCTCTCAGCTGCTCTGGAGAGTTACTACTTGACTCTCCAGTTTCTCTTTTTCCTCATCTTTTTTTTTTTTGACATTTTAATTTTTATTTATTTATCTTTTTTCCTTTTTTTAATTTCAAATATGTGGGGTACAATTCAGGGTTGGTATACAAATGTTCATTATGCAGGTGCCCTTGTTGATGAGGTGTGCTCCTCCCTCAACTGCCAATCTCACCTCCCTCCCTTCCCTCTTCATCTGTTTTTTTTTTTTCAGTAAACTGAAGCCACACCATTTTGTTATTGGGTGATTACCAATAAGATAACATTGCCCAGAAATGTTGGTCTTGAAAACAGCCAGAGACACTGTATTCATCTCCCTGGTATCCATACCAGAGTACCACACACTGGTGGCTTACACAACAGAAATGTATTTCCTCACAGTTTCAGGGGCTAGAAGACCAAAGTCAAGGTGTTGGCAAGCCAGGTTTCCTCTGAAGGCTCTAGGGGAAAAACTTTCCCTGCCTCTTCCAGTTTCTGGTGTTTTCTGGCAATCTTTGGAGTTCTTTGGTTTATAGATGCGTCTTCCAATCCACCATCTTCACATGGCATTTCTTTGCATCATTTTCCTTCTGTGCCTGCCTGTCTCTGTGTGCAAATTTCCCCTTTTATAAGGACAGCAGTCATCTTGAATTAGGGTCCATCTACTGACCTCATCTTGATTAAATCTGCAAAGGCCTGCTTCCAAATAAGTCCACATTCTGAGGTACTAGGAGTTAGTACTTCAATGTATCTTTTGAGGGGAGAAGGAATAACATAATTCAACCCCTAACAGGCAGCATATTGGAGTTCAACCTCTACTGAAATGTGTTCTAACCATGTCAGTCTCACAAGCTCTGTGAAGAAAAGGTTACTGTAGACTCATAGACTCGTAAAACCCTTTGTGCTAGATCCTCTGGTAATAATTCACAGCCGGTTATTAGCATGGTGACATCCCCAAAAGAGCTACAGCAGGAAACCTGCTTGCTTTAAGTTGGCATTGCCCAAACTTGTTTGTACATGGGAGTCGTGGAGTGTGGCAGTGGCTCAGGTGGTGGTTTTAATAGTGTTCTGTGGAACACAGTAAGTTGGGGAAACTCACATAACTAGAGCATAACCTTGAAACCAGAGAGGCCTCGACTTACATCACAACTCTGCTGTTGACCGAATATGTGATCTCAGGCAATGTATTTTCCTCTCTGAGTTTCAGTTTCCACGTGTGTAAAATGGTAGTAAAAGTTCCTAGGTAATCATTTGAGTAGATTCACTGCAAAAACAAACAAACTCCCAAACGTGGGACAGCTTGGAAACGAGTACATAAGTTCATCTCTTGCTCAGGACTGGGCGGGGGACATGCTGTCTGGACTCCTTCTCCATACAGACATTCAGAAACTCAGGGTGACAGATGTTCTGTCACTTAAATCTGTGGCTTCCAAGCTCATAGTGGGTGAAGGGGATGGAGTTCGGGCTCTGTAGTGGAGCAATTCACTTCTGCTCACATTGCACTGGTCAGGCCTCAATCCTGGCGCTGAAACTACCTGGAAGGAGTTTGGAAGCGGCAATTTCCCACCAGGAGCTCAACCCTAGAGAAAAGGAAGCACGCCCCTGTGGTGGACAGCCTGCCTTCTTTGCCACGCATACCTTGCAGTTGTGTCTGAGGATCAAATGAGGCTTTTGAAATATGCAGAGTCCTCGGCAACTCAATAAATGGCAGCAGTTTGAAAATGAAAAAGATAAGAATGGGTATGCCCTGAGGGATGAACAGGAGACAGACTCTGGAGCACAACACACCACTGGCCCCCCACTTTTCTTCCCCAGGCATCCTGGAGGCCCCTCCCCCTTTCTTCCCCTGGTGGTCCAGGACTGGTGTGTGGTACAGAAAGGGGAGAAAAGTCCTTCGGGTGTCATTCAATCCCAGCAGCTTCTTCTCATGCTTCCTTTCCAGCCAGATGAAGAAACTGCAGCTCCAGAGCCGTGACAGCCCCCACAGCATCCCAGGAGTGGCCCCGAGAGCCGCAAATCCCACCTTCCTGCAGTCACAGAGGCTGCTGAGAAGTGGGCAGCTCACCAGTCCCCTCAGCAGACCCCAGAGCACACACGAGTTGCAGACCCTTGGGAGGCTGTGGGGAGGGAACAGAGGACAGTGGAGAGAAGAGGGGACTCACCAGAACACCATGGCCTTGGCCTCCCTGCAAAGGCCTCCAGATACCTTGAAAACCCATGGCTTTGTCCTCCTCCAGGCATCTCCAGCTACCTGGCCACAAAGCACAGGTGAGAACTGTCTCAAGACCTCCCCACCCCTGGGCTCTCTTATCCCCACCCACTGGTCCGCAAGGGACCCAAAGGGATCAGTAGAGCAAGTCCCCTGCCTTCAGAGAATACATGCACTCTTTCCAAGTCCACATTAATTATTAAAGCAACTGCACCTCAGATCACGTCCCCAACCCCTCCACATGAACAAGTTCTAACAGATGTCTCCCGGCAGCCCCTCCCCACCTTTCTCTGCACTAAACAAGCTTTTCAGAGCTGCCACCCATGTGTGCATACAACTCTGCCTTCCATCTTCTTACTCGGCTTTGTATACACTTTCCCAGGGAGCCAGGGGATTCTGGAGTCGAGTATCTCACGGGACTGCAAAATATACGGAAGACATATTTTGTTTTAGAATCTTAATACCCAGAACATCTGGGTAATACGCAGACAACTGGAGAGATTCTTGCTGATGCTGCAAGTCTCCAAGCCCAAGTCCCCTCGCAGAGAGAAAATGCTGTATTTTGCATCTGTACATACGCACATGGGTTTTCTCAAGCGCAGTGGACCTCGGGGCGTGACAGTTAGTGATTTCTTCCTGGGAAGTGGCATGACCTGCAGGAGTTACGTTGACTGCAGCTGGTGGTACAGCCCAAATTATGTATTGGTTTTGATTCCTGCACCGTTCCCTGTGTAAATTAAAATGTGACATTATTACACCCTCTGACAGCCCACTGGCGACCTTTAGCACTCTCCCCGCTCTGCAGCCATTATTCAGCACAATTTGACTGGTTTCGTGCAAGTTGGGAGAGTGGGAAGGCATGGGTGGGGGCAGGGGAGGCAGAGTCCAAATTAGAAACAGATTTAAAGCGCATTTGCAGGGAATCGGGCAGCGGGCCAGGAGCGCTCGCTGGCAGCATGTGTAACCCCTCTTAGGGACTGTCAGCTCCTCCTAGGTTTCCACAGCGGATGTTTCCCGGCCAGAGCGCAGCTGGGTTTCAGTTGTCAGACCCACAGCCAAGACATCTGAGAAGGGGGCGCGGCACCCGCCTGTGTGCACGCGTGTGTAAGCGCCCAGGCCACATGCACACATGTTAGAACCCAGAACACCTCCAGCACAGCTCCACACATACAAAGGCACTGGCTGAATGCCCAAGCTCCCTCAACACCCAGGGCACAGACAGACACAGGCGCACACAGAAATGATCGAAGACACACTTACACATGTGCACACGCTGACTCCGGCTGTGTCTCAACAGTGCTTTCTAAGAGGATTGCAGAGCAAATTTCTCAGCCCACCCTTCCCTACACCCACCCCAAGATGGGCTGTGTGACTTTGAGTTAGCCCCTCCAACTCAATGAACCTCTGTGTCCTTTACAGAGTAAAGATAAGAGTAAAGAGTAGACCGGGCTTGGTGGCTCAGCCTGTAATCCCAGCACTTTGGGAGGCCGAGGTGGGTGGATTACCTGACCCTGCGGGTTCAAGACCAGCCCAGGCAACTTGGCAAGACCTCGTCTCTACAATAAATTTTTTAAAAATTAACCAGGTGTGGTAGTGTGCGCCTGCAGTTCCGGCTACTTGGAAGACTGAGGCGGAAGGATTGCCGGAACCCAGCAGGTCAACACTGGGGTGGCCGTGAGTCTGCCACTGCACTTCAACCTGGGCAACAGAGTGAGACTTCACCTCAAAAAAAAAAAAAAGCAGAGAGTAATATGGTAGCTGTGATGGTCAAATTGGATAATAAAGTGGTTGTTCAGTACACTCTGTGGGTTTATTGGATGTGAGAGATGGTGAGCAGGACAGAGGTGGTGATCATGAGGAAGACGGCAAATCTTTGGTTCATGAGGCTCTAAAGGAGACATAAAGCACTTCCCAATGGAAAGGGTGGGAGGTATGCACATGGGAGAACCAGCTGGAGAAGGAGTGAGCCATCCTTTTCCCTGGGCTTAGTGGCTGGTAAGGGCCATATGCAGACAGCCACCAGTGTGCATGGCTCTGGGCCCTTTGCTGCCTACGCAGCCTGGCCCTGGGGCCTGGTCACTTGGCAGTGCAGAAAGCCTCTGACTGGTCTGACAGAGCAGTGAGGCCATGATTCTGCTCACCTAGCCCCGCTCTGGGCACCTCTATGCTCCGCTGTTCCTGCCTCGGTCCTTCAGATCAACTTCGCCTCCACCCCACTAGGTGAGGAATAGCTCCCCTTCTCACCTCTTTTCCTTACCCTCTGGAGCTCGCCTCCAGCCTTCCTGAGTTCCAGAGCCCCACCCATTCTTGATTCCTTCAGCCTTGATTCCTTCAGCCTTCAACTCGATCCACCAGAACCCTTTCCTGGGAACCCACCATGCACAAACAAGCCCCAGTTCTGGATGCTGTGGGATGGGGGTAGGTGGCCAGAGATGAATTGGATGTCACTCCTCCCCCAGGGGAGTTCATGGGCCAGTGAAGGGATCAGCACAAAACACCATAGGAGCCTGGTCAGAAGATGCCAGGAGAGGGCACCGGCATTGGGTAGACTCTGCAAAGTCTCTACAAAAATATAAAAATTAGCAAAGCTTGTCCTACTATGTGGGTCAGGACTCTCTGTACCAAGAGACTTAGTGTGGGGAAGAATTGAATGGGTGACCCAGTGCCTGGAAACCCACTGCCAGGTGGAGCTAGCCCATGGGCAGCAGCACACCTCAGAGTGACCAGTGCCAGAAGCCAGATGGACTGGGGAAGGAAGGTTGGGGGAAAGACATGGGGAGAGACAAAAACAGGAGTTTCTAGACCTTGGTCAGCAAATATTTAAGGAGCACCTACATTGTGTTAAGTGCTGGGAATGCAACGATTAACACAGATACTGCTTCATGGAACTTCGTGTCAAGAAAGAACAATTGGTGTGGGCACAGTGACTCACATATGTAATCCCAGCCGAGGTGGGAGAATCACTTGAACCCAGGAGTTCAAGACCAGCCTGGGCAACATAGTGAGACCTTGTCTCTACAAAAATACAAAAATTAGCCAGGCATGGTGGTTCTGCATCTGCAGGCCCAGCTATTTGGGAGGCTGAGGTAGATGGATTGCTTGAGTCTAGGAGGTTAAGGCTATGGTGAACCAAGATCATGCCACTGTACTCCAACCTGGACCACAGAGTAAGATCCTGACACCAGACAGAGAGAGAACAACTGATGTATAAACAATAAACTGGCAATGCCAATGCCAGGGGATGTGAGCTCCCTAGGGAATGTGCTGGACGTGTGGTGCCTGGGGCACAGAAGAGTTATCCAAGGAGGACAGGAGGAAATAAGGAGGCCAGAAGAAGTGGGCAGGAAATCGGGGTGTAGAGGCAGCTGCGAGGAGTTCAGGATGGTTACCAGATAAAGGGTCAACTGGAGTGAAGAAGAGAAATGAGTCTCAAAAGGTGAGAAGTGTCAGGTTATCATGCAAAGGTCTCTGCTGGCTCACTCACTCACACTCAGATTCAGCCACTCAATCCATGTTGAGAGGTCCTATGCTGGGGCAGAGGCTATGATGGTGAGAAAGCAGACACCCGTTTGTTGCGCTAGGACTGTAAAGGTGTCAATGGAGAGAAATTGAGACATCAAAGAGATACCAAAGAGGCTTGAATTGAACAATGGTGGTGAGGGAGAATGACCTAAGATGATTCACAGGTTTCCTGCAGGGGGCCCAGATGGAAGAGGCCCCAAAATGTATAAATTGAAGCAAGTTGAAGGGTCTGAGGGAAATGATGAGTCTGCAGTGGTCTCACTTGTCTGCAAAGCCAACGGGACGGTGGCTGGGTAGAAACTGGTGGCCATCCAAACTGGAGCAGAACCCCAGCTGAAGGTACAGGGAGTGATTTATAAGAAGGTGGCAGGAAATTAGCTTCCCGGATCCAGTTCAGAGGAGTAGGGTTTAGGACAGAGTTCCAGCCTGAGATGGGGAACTGGTGTACTAAGACAAAAGGTCAGTTCATTCCAGGTGCCCCAGGTACTAGGATTGTGACAGCAGAACAATGCCAAACCTTTCTGGCCAGTGTATGGGTCAGACCCAGCCCACAAATGCTCTGGATGAAGTCTGCATTGCTGATATTCATCAGCATCCACACGGTGCCACCTTCCACGTGTTAAGTTTGTCCCCCAGAAGGTCCCACACAGCACTTAGTACAGAGCTGGTCAAATAGTAAATGCCCAGTTAATACCCTCCTAGCCAAGCTAAGAACCCCAGTCTATAACTCCAGTTCTGATGCTGTTCCTCATGTGTGTGCTGTGAACAGGAACTACTTGGGCAAACTCAGACTCCTCTGTCTGTATTTCTCTTTTTTTTTTTTTTTTTTTTTTTGG
>NW_007217479.1:587822-592323 GCF_000164805.1 Carlito syrichta
GTTCCAGCCTGAGATGGGGAACTGGTGTACTAAGACAAAAGGTCAGTTCATTCCAGGTGCCCCAGGTACTAGGATTGTGACAGCTGAACAATGCCAAACCTTTCTGGCCAGTGTATGGGTCAGACCCAGCCCACAAATGCTCTGGATGAAGTCTGCATTGCTGATATTCATCAGCATCCACACGGTGCCACCTTCCACGTGTTAAGTTTGTCCCCCAGAAGGTCCCACACAGCACTTAGTACAAAGCTGGTCAAATAGTAAATGCCCAGTTAATACCCTCCTAGAAGCATGTAGACTTGCAGTCCAAAACGGGGCACTCCAGGGATGTATGTGACACTATGCCCTATTCTCTTGGAATTGAGCTGGAGCTGCTGGCCTCCTTTGGTCACATTCAGAGAAAACTCCATTTATGTCAAACACTCCCCGTCACCCACCCTAAAGAAGGCAGTTTTTAGTGCCAACCTTTACTCTACTGGAGTTTGGGTCAGAGACTTAAGCTTATGCCCTTTGAAACTCCAGACATTCGACCCACAACTGGATTCCCTGAAATACTGCCGTTTTGATGAAGTCCAGGCTGACGGCTTAAAATAAACACCCACCATTGGGCTGAAATTTAAGGCCAGGGATAAATGAGAGCAGATAGCCAACCAAAGATGGAAAGAAAGCGTTTTCAGTGCTAAAGTGCATCTGTCTTAGGAAGGGCCTTGTTTGAGTAGGGAAGTTTCAAACTTTTATGCCAAAGGTTGTTAATGGGTAATGTGAAAGGCAATGTGGGACAATGTGGAAGACAAACCTAGAGCGATGAGGTCAGAATTCCTTCCTGCTAAAAGGCAGTTGAATGCTCCTAGCATGGACGACACTCCAACCAACAGGAGAGAGAGGCTATGTGTGGCTGGCTAATGGAGGGTCCTGCTCAAAAGCAGTCTTCTCCCCTATGCACTGCCGCACTTGAACTACACCAGTACCTATACCAGTGGCAGTTGAGCCGCCACTCCTGCAATTCACTTGGCACCAGGGCCAGGGGTTTCCTTTAATCCCAGGGTCATCCTTATATGACAGGGCTCAGCTCAGCTGTCCCCTAAGGCTGGAGAAGAGATAGTCAAGAGGGAAATGACTTGCCCAAGATCTCCAGTTTAATGCTCGCCAAGCTAAGAACCCCAGTCTATAACTCCAGTTCTGATGCTGTTCCTCATGTGTGTGCTGTGAACAGGAACTACTTGGGCAAACTCAGACTCCTCTGTCTGTATTTCTCTTTTTTTTTTTTTTTTTTTTTTTGAGCCAGGGTCTCACTCTATCACCCAGGCTGGAGTGCCATGGTATGCTCACAGCCATCCCAGCATTGACCTGCTGGACTCAGGCAACCCTTCCATCTCAGCCTTCCAAGTAGCCAGAACTACAGGCGCATGCTACCACGCTCAGCTAATTTTTTGATTTATTGTACAGATGAGGTCTCACCAAGTTGTCCCACGTAGGTCTTGAACCCACGGGCTCAGGCAATCCACTCGCCTTGGCCTCCCAAAGTGCTGGGATTACAGGTTGAGCCACCAAGCCCAGCTGTAGTTCTCTTCAAACAGAAAATTTTCTCTTGTCTTCAGTCTCGAACACTCTCCAAGGAGTGGATCTATCTAGAGTAAATGATCAGAATGACTTTGGTGTATACAAAAAGGATATTAGAGAAATGACCATAATCCAGAGGCATGTTCAATGAAGTAAGGACATCACACTCCTGGCTGGCTACAAGTGAAATTTTGACTTAATCAAATTTATTGTCAGATAAAAATTGATTTTGTAATATATACTCTATTGAATGCATCACAGATTATTTTATTTTTATGACATATTTAAAGAAAAATATCACATTATCTTATTAGCAAATACTTGGAGTCAAAAACCGATTTGCATTAAAATATTAAACTTAATATTTTCTATTTTAAAAAATCAAGCAAATGGAAAAAGTATGAAAAAAACGAATCACAAAAATATCTCCTTATCTCTTCCCAGATCCTGGGTCTGGGACAGCTTCACGAGAACCTGAGATGACCCAAGGCTGTCACAGCGACATAGAATATGAGGAAAGCAAAAACAACTAACAAATAGACTCTGAATGCAGTGTATCCTAAAACTAAAATGAACAGTCGAGCCTTGCATGACATGCCCACAGGGAGTGTGGTCACCAGCAGCCTGAGAATAGAGCCCAGCCTCCGAGAGGGGAGTGGGCCTGGCGGACTTCCTGCCTCCTGGTCAGACAGACTGCCTTCCTGAATTACTAGGTCTAGGAAGTGTGCTGACAGGCGGGGGGAGGGTGGAGAGGTTACACACGTGTCATTTACCAACCCCAAACGGCCCTTTTCCTGGCTGTCACCTCCCTTCCTGGCTTACAGACCAGTTACCTAATCTGCAACATGACCAAGTGGTATCTGAGATCTCTAACGGCTCTGAAGCGCCACCATTCTAGAACTCAGATACAAGACCAATTTGCAGGAGATAGGAAAACCCCAGCCCCAACTCACAGTTTATTCTGTGTGATATACCATACACACTGAGCGCTGGCAGTCGAGGATGAGACAACAGCTGGTCTGTTTTGAGCACTGAGCTCACACTCAGCGAGGGGATGTGTCTTTCTGCATATTGTCACATCTCATGCCCATGTAGTCAGGGGTTTCCTTTCATCCCAGGGCCATCCTTATGTGACAGGGTTTGACTCAGCTATCTGAAGCTGAAGCTGAGAGGGATTAAATAACTTGCCCGAGTGGCAGCCCCAGACGTCCAGCCCCTACCCCCAGTCTCCCTGTATCTCACTCTGTGGGATGCTGGACTCTTTCTGGAGGTTTAAGGCTGCACAAACCTAACTCTTGATCCTTCTCCTGCAAAGCTCCTTATACTGGTAGCAGGGGGAGAAACACTTCTGACCTCGCTTCTCCCTAGGAGCACAGTGACGAGTTTGGGAGAAAAAACTGCACCTACGGGGCTCACTCCCACCCACCGCTCTCACCTCTCAGAGCAGGAGCTGTGGGAGTTAGGGAGGGCTGGGATTTGTCTTATGGGAGTGAGGAGGACAACTGGCCATCTGTGTCAGACATGGGTAGGTAAGAGCACCTGTCCATCCCAGGAGAGAGACATTAGCAAGCCCGCTTGGTCACACATCTGAAGACATGTTTTCCTCCAATTCTCCAGTAAAAGTGATACTTTCTCTCAGCTGCTTCTGAATTCGGGAAGAGGAAAGGGTATTGTTATTCACTGGTCACCTTAGAGCCCAGCCAGTATAGACACCTGGTGCAGTCTTGAAGGGAGAGATGTCAGAAAGTTTGGGGACAGGTATCACTACATTAGAATAAAATATCTCAGAACCAGAAGAGACCTTATAGCAGCCCAACAGAAATATAATACAAGCCATGTAGAAAATTTACTTATTTATTTTAAAAGGAGATGGGAATCTCGCTATGTTGCCTAGGCTGGTCTCAAATTCCTGGGCTCAAACAGTCCTCCTACCTCGACCTTGCAAAGTGCCAGGATTATAGGTATGAGCCACGACACCCGGCCCACATAGGTGATTTTAAATTCTCTAGTATCCCCATTAAAAAGTAGAAAGAAACAGATAAAATTGGTTGTGATCATACATTTTATTTGGTCCAAAATAGAAGAATAGTCATTATTTTAATACGTGCCCAAACAGCACATGTGGCTAGTGCTACTGTCATGAATAGTACAATTTTAGATGCTCACCATTTGACCTCCTATGCCTATAGGAATCTGCTCCCCTTGACAGTGTCCCAGTGTGATGACTTCCAGGCATGGACAGGTCTCCACCTTCAGAATCACTCAGTTTACTTGGACATTTCTAGTTGCTAGAAACACCTCATCGTCCACTGGATCCCAGTCCCCCACTTGACTTGCTTCTGTCTTTCTGAGAGACAGTCAGAATGGAACACATTTCTCTAGAAAGTTTCTCAGTCTTTCTTAAAATACCTATCTCTTATCTTTCCAGACTGCTGCCTCCCTGAGTTACTGACCAACACTGGTATTGTTTGGTGGGACAAAGCTCTGGTGTATTTCTCACTTGAGAACATATTTATAACTGTCATGGACACCTGTTGTTTTTTCACTATCCAGTATCCAAATGGTCTTCCTAATTTAGAAGAATCCCAAAATAGGTAAGAACTAGGGCCCCACCTCCTGTCACATAGACCCAGGGGGAGCAGGCCTTCACTCTCCACAACTCAAGGAGCTCAGCCAATTGCACGCTCATGCCTGAAATTGTGAATCCAACAGAAAGTACAGACAGCCGGGCTTGGTGGCTCAGCCTGTAATCCCGTGCCTTTGGGAGGTTGAGGTAAGTGGATTGCCTGAGCCTGCGGGTTCGAGACCCGTCTGGGCAACTTGGCAAGACCTCATCTCTGCAATAAATCAAAAATTATCCGGGCATGGTAGTGTGAGCCTGTAGTTCCGGCTACTCAGAAGGCTGAGGCAGAAGGATCGCCGGAGTCCAGCAGGTCGAGGCTGC
>NW_007217479.1:592343-625997 GCF_000164805.1 Carlito syrichta
AGCCTGCGGGTTCAAGACCCGCCTGGGCAACTTGGCGAGACCTCATCTCTACAAAAAAAATCAGCCAGGTGTGGTAGCGCATGCCTGTAATTCCGGCTTCTCAGAAGGCTGAGGCGGCAGGATCGCTGGAGCCCAGCAAGTTGAGGCTTTGGTGGCCGGGAGCGGCCAATGCACTCCAGTCTGGGTGATAGAGTGAGACTCCAACTCAAAAAAAAAAAAAAAAGAAAAGAAAAGAAAGTACAAAGACACGGACATTGTCAGAGTTTGTTTACGATGGTGGTGACATAATCTAGAGTCCAGCAGAGAGGCAGCAAGCACCTGGGGGTGGTGGCACCATAAGAGAGAACCAACTTATTTGCAAGCAAGTCGCCAGCTAGTAAGAAAATCACAGACAGATGAAGCCCAGTGAATGCTGGCTGTCACATGTCAAAGGAGGCCCTTTGGGCAAGTCATCTTCCCTTCATGGGTCTCCATTGGAGTAGATGATACTAGATTCCTGAGTTTTGTGGGGTTTTTTGCATTCATTATTGTTAACATTTCTTTCTTTTTTTTTGATTCCTGAGTTTTTAAAACATTCTTTCCGATGATTAAAGATAAGTAACTGGGGCCGGGCTTGGTGGCTCAGCCTGTAATCCCAGCACTTTGGGAGGCCGAGGTGAGTGAATTGCCTGAGCCCGCAGGTTCAAGACCCACCTGGGCAACTTGACGAGATCTCATCTCTACAATAAATCAAAAATTAGCAGGACGTGGTAGCACACGCCTGTAGTTCCAGCTACTTGGAAGACTGAGGCGGAAGGATCGCCAGAGCCCAGCAGTCGAGACTGCAGTGGCCGGGAGCAGCCACTGCACCCCAGTCTGGGTGACAGAGTGAGACTCCGACTAAAAAAAAAAAAAAAAAAAAAGATATGTAGCTGGAAGTGACATGGAAGGAAATCCAGAATATCAGACAAACACTTGCCTAGAGATCTTCAGAACAGTTCTCCAGAAGTAACACCGAATCTGCCTTGGGGTTCTCAACTCCAAAAGGTTTCTAAACTTGAGACCAAGACCAAAGGAAAAGATGTGTGCCTCTCCCACTGTTGTCA
The DNA here is from genome assembly GCF_000164805.1 of Carlito syrichta. NCBI lineage: Eukaryota > Metazoa > Chordata > Mammalia > Primates > Tarsiidae > Carlito > Carlito syrichta. Next base: position 593,429 of record NW_007217479.1, read on the forward strand.
GGACTATGATTCTATGGTTACCTTGAGGCACAGCCCCAAGACTCTGGATGTCTGTAGTGACAGGGTACAGCACAGGACTGGGAATCGGAGCAGTTGGGTCTTTGTCTTAGCCTGGCCTCCTGATGTTAGGGGTCGCTTGGCAAAGAGTTTCCCTTTGCTGCATCTCAATTCTCTCCACATGAACCACAAGGCTCTGAGTGGTATTTAAGGCTTTTTTCAGCTCTGAGTCTCTGTGACTCTGAATCCTGTATGAACTTTTATTTCCTTGTGTTCCTCCTTACTGTTTTCTTCTCTGACTTCGGTATTAAAACTTTATAAGTTTATGAATGAATACACCAAATGGTGGCATATCCACGCCATGGAATATTATTCAGCCATAAAAGGGAATGGAGTACTGAAGTATGCTACAACACATGAATCTTGAGAACACTAGGCTAAATAAAGCCTGTCACCAAGGACCATGTATGGTAGGATTTCATCTATATGAAATGTTCAGAATAGGTAGCTTTATAGTGACAGAAGGTAGACTAAGTTTGGGTTAAGAAGAAATAAGGAGGGACTGAAAACAGGTACCAGATTTTTTTGAAGAGGTGATAAAAGTATTTAAAAATTGATTGTGGTGATGACTGCACAACTCTGTGTACATATGAAAACACCTTGGATTGTAGAATTCAAATTGGTGAATGGTGTGGTATATGAATTGTATTGAATACAGCTCTTAAAGAACCGGGCAGCAAATTTAAGAGAATTTCAATATATTTTAAAGTGTTGCTCATGGCATTGGAGATTAGCCTTGAAAATTAAATCCACTCATAATCCAACAGTGCTATGTTGTTTGGTTTTTTAAGTTGCCTGATCAATTAACCACAATTTAATGGATTTGTTTGAAGGTAACTTCTTTAAAATTGCCCCTTCTCAGAAGGCTTAATTAGTAGTCTAATGGGATCAAAAAAAGGAAAGATGGGATCTGACAAGTTTCTACTCTTGATCCCAGAAAGGCACTGTGGTAGATTATCTTTTCTCTAGATTCTTTTGTTTCTTAAAGGAAATCATCATCCGAAGAATTATTGAACAATTCAGCTCATAATTTAATATGCACACAAATAACCTGGAGATCTCATCAAAATTCAGATTCAAATTTAGTAGGTCTGAAGTGGGACCTGAGAGTCTGCATTTCCAATAAGCTTCCCGGAGTAGTCGATGTTGCAGTTCATGGACCATACTGCACACTGCTGGGCTCCAGAGCTGCGCTGTACAATGTGGCTACTGAGCCCTTGCAGTGCAGCTAGTCTCAATTGGGATATGATGTAAGTGAATGAATGAATGAGAACTATGCATGTCAGCATGACATACATAGTGGGTTTCAAAGATAGCACACACACACACACAAAAAGACCATGAGAGTTGGGCGTGGTGGTTGTAGTCCTAACTACTCATTCAGGAGGCTGAGGCTGGAGGATCACTTGAGGCCAGGAGTTCTGGGCTGTAGTGTGGCATGCCCATCAGGTTTCTATACTAAGTTCCACATCAACATGGTGACATCCCAGGAGCACAGATCACCAGGTTGCCTATGGAGCGGTACACCGGTCCAGGTCAGAAACGGAGCAGGTCAAACCTCCCGTGCTGGTCTGTAATGGGATTGCGCCTATGGAATAACCACTGTATTCCAACCTGTCTCTTAAAAATAAAATAAAGAATTTGAAATAATTTTAATATTGATTGCATGTTGGAGTAATAGTATGTTGGGTATAATGTATTGAGTAAAATGTATTATTGAAACAATCCAAGTTTTATTGGTGAAAGAGACTGGTAGTTCCACCAATTATTCAACTCCCCTTCTTCCTTAATAAATAGAATTTCCACTGGGCATATGGTAGCCACATGGAATAAAGTCTACATTCCCCAGCTCCCCTTGCAGCTGGGTGGGATTCCATGATCACTGTAGGGAAAGAGTCATGCAGCTTCCATGAACCTTCCTTAAGAGATTACACAGAAGGCTGGGCACGGTGGCTCACACCTATAATCCCAGCACTTTGGGAGGCAGAGGTGAGAGGATTGCCTGAGTCCAGGGGTTCAAGACCTACCTGGACTACTTGGCTAAACCTCGTCTCTACAATAAATCAAAAAATTAGCCGGGTATGATGGTGTACACTTGTGGTTCCAGCTACTTGGAAGGCTGAGGTGGAAGGATCACCTGAGCCCAGCAGGTGAAGGCTGCAGTGACCATGAGCGTGCCACTGCACTCCAACCTAGGCGACAGAGTGAGACTCCGACTCGAAAAAAAAAAGAGAGATTACACAGGTACACCATTTGCCTTCTTCATTCCTTCCTCCATTCTTCTGCCTAGAATGCAGAGATATTATCTTCTTGGGCCATGTGGTAAAGACCATGCACAGGGAATCAACAAAATATAAATGCCATGATAACAGGGATTTTTTGTCTGTTCCTGACTCACCAGCTGCTGTGATCTCAGTGCCTAGCTGGTGCTAAATATATATTGATGAAATGAATGAATAAGTGAACAAACCTGGGTCTCAGATACTAGAGAAGCAATGTCAGACCCAGACTATGCATTTAGACTTTTACAAGGCAGAGAAACAAACTTCTTAACCCAAGCTTAAACCTATCAGTACAATATTGAAAAGTCCTGTAATTGTTTTATAATATATGAAGTTTACCTAAACCGTCCAGCTAAACTTCAGTAAATCTAATCACATTTTAATGTATTGTGATGTGCTTTTTTTTTTTTTGAGTTGGAGTCTCACTCTGTCACCCCGACTGGAGTGCAGTGGCCATTCCCGGCCACCGTAGCCTCGACCTGATGGGCTCTGGCGATCCTTCTGCCTCAACCTTCCAAGCAGCTGGAACTACAGGCGTGCGCTACCATGCCCGGCTAATGATTTATTGTAGAGATGAGGTCTCGCCAAGTTGCCCAGGCAGATCTCGAACCCGCGGGCTCAGGCAATCCACTCACCTCAGCCTCCCAAAGCGCGGGATTACAGGCTGAGCCACCAAGCCCGGCTTGATGTGCGTTTTTTAATGTTGTGGATTATTTTTGCAATGCCCCAGCCCATCCATTTGTATGTTTAATAAGTTGAGGTTTTAGTGTTTCAGGCTCCTTAAACTAAGATATGCCTCTAACAGTACTTTCTTACTAACAATTCAAAGCACTGTAAAAATTTAACCCAGCAATGTTTTTTCCTAACAGCCCTAGAATATAGGTGAGTTAGCATCAGAAGTAGCATCTTATAACATGGAGATGAGCTAATTTCCCTTCCTAATTTTATTCTCTGTCTGTTACACTTTACTGCCTCTAAGTTGAATAGACATTTTACATCAGAGAGATTAGTAATGGCAGATTTAAAGCAAAAACAAATGTCTTTCACCTATTTTTAAGAAAAATATTTCATTTCATTTCCTCAAGTTTTCAGTTCTGCTAGCCTCTAAGAAGAATTACAACTTTATATGTTGCTCTCTTAAAGGAAACAAAGCAAAAACTTTGTCATTCCAGGAAGGAAGGACTGGATTTTAATGAACTCTGTTATGCAAATAAGGGAGCAAGTTCAGTCAGCACTGTGAGGAGCGCCATGTCCTGGTCTCCTATTCTTTGGTGAGCAAGGCAGTAGGATTTCAATGAATCCTGTGTGGACAGAAGGTTAGACTACCAAGGGGACTGGAGGTGGGGTGGAGAGAGGCAAACAGAAAGACTAGAAGGGACCAGGCCTGGGCTTTTGCACTTGGGACCCTCTCCAAGGTCAATGAGAGTAATTATCACCTGTCAACAGGAGGACAAAGAGAACATCAATGTCATTTTTCACTCTTGCAGCTCCTGTAGCCTGAGGCCTTGTTCTCCATTCCACACTGCTGGGTCGAAGGCTTTGAAGTTGGAGGAGGCCAAGAATCAACTGTGGGTCATGTTCCTTTCATGAGTGGGTCACACACTAACTTGCCAGCTAATGACAGGCCCTACTGGAGGCTCCTGCTGCTGGAAGAAACCCTCTGGAGCAGACACGAGAAGAATTCTGGAAGACCAGTTTGATGAAATACAGCATCCTTACTCACCACCATCATCAGGAGAGTCCTTTTGGGCTAGAAGCCTCATGTTTGCTGTTGGAGAGCTAATCCATAAACCCATTGCCTGGGTATTTCTGATACACCAAGGAAGCTTTTAAACAGAAAGCATCTAATATCTATATTTCTCTTTTAGTTGAAAAATAGTTTTTTAAAAAAAGATATACACCATTGGAACAGTTTTCCAGGACTAAGTTCCAAGCCAAAACTGTGTAACAGACCTTTAAAAACTATGTCTACAAACTCTAGGGTCACAGGATACAATTTAATGGCTTGTAATACATTGGAGAGACTGGAAATTCTGAGAGGAAGAGGAAGCAGGTAGTAGCATAAAATGCAAGAAACAGGAATATTCAAAGGGGAACCCAAAACAAACCCAGAATTATCTTTTGGAGGACAGGCCCCTTGTAGTACAGACTTCCCCTGCTAGATATGTTCTAGGAACCCATCGGCATCAGTCTACCAACTAGTGTTGTTACAAGAGGCTGTGTTCAGCTTCAGTGATTTGTGTGTGTGTGTGTGTGTGTGTGTGTGTGTGTGTGTGTGTGTGTGTGTGTAGATTCTTTCAATGCGTTTGCCCATATTCATGATGGGTAATTTACGAGCATACCTGCCCACACCACACTGAGTATTCAGCAGTTTTTGACCAATAATGGCGTGACCCCTGTGCCCCACCCTCCCTATATACCCAATCTCACCCTGAGCGACTTTTTGTTTGTTTGTTTTCCTGGATAAAAAAAGTCCTCAAAGAGAAATATTTTGCCCGTGTGAAAGAGGCGAAACAAAAAATGGCAGAAGCACAAAAAGTGTCAAAATGGATGAATTCAAAGATAGTTTTGAGGAGTGGAAAAAACATCCCAATTGGTGTGTATTGCATCAAACAGAGAATGCTTTGAAGGTGACTAAGCATGTATGAACGTGCAATAATGAACATAATTTTTTATAAATAAATTCCAGGTTTTTGGGTCCCCTCATATATAGAATATATATGAGGTCCATCGTGAGCCTAAAAGCAGAGAACACTCAGGGATGAAGCTGCCAAGACCCGTGGAGACCAATGAAGGAGGCTCTGGCTCAGCAACTGCACAAAGGACTACTATGAATGGGGGGACATTGACGATAGCAGGAGCTGAGCAGGACAGGACCAGAGTTGCATCTTGAAACATACACTGAATGGCAAAGTGGATAAATGGACAGCGTTGGGAGCCAGTGGATGCAGCTACTACAATAGCACAGATGATGGACCCTGACCAGGCCATGGCATGGAGCTGCTTGACAATGGGAGCCACTTTGGTGGCTGCTGGTCTTGGGGTCAAGGGATCAAGTCCGATGCAGGTGACCTCCAGATTTCTGGCATGAGATCTGGAGAGGTGGAGAAGAAAGAGCAGCTTAGGAAGTAGAGGGTGGAGGTAAGGGGGTCGTTTTGGACAGTGTGTTCGGGGTGTCTGCAGGAGAACCATGTGGGGACATTTCTACAAGGCTGCCTGGGGTTCTGCAGGCTGCCTGAGCCTACTTTTGGCAGGTTGAGGGGTGTCTTTCCATTTATTCTGACAGCATCCTCTTCATGTGTCACAGCATAAGGAAATGCTGAGGCCCAGTCTGGAACCTGACCCTCTCATCACAAAGCAGCTTTCAGTAGTAGCACTACTTCCTTCCAGGCAGCAATTCCCGCCATCTCATCAGCACTCATTGTGCACCCAGCACGGGGCCCCAAGTTTTCCGTACTCTATTTATCCCACAACAACTCTTTGAGCTGGGTTTCACCCCATGTCTCAAATGGGCAAACTGGGGACTAAGACTAGAAAGAATCAGTTACATGCCCCAGTTTTCACAGCTAGAAAGTAACAGAATCCGTACTCAAACCAGGCCTAAACAGTCCCTTCAATGAGATTATACTTGGCTGCATTATATTGTCCCCAGGTGGGGATCGGAATTGATGGCCTCATTTGCAAAGTCATCCGTTTACTTATTCATTCACTGAATTAATACTGAATTCCTGTTAAGCACAAAATATAAACAAAATATCATCCTAACTGGGTTTGGGAGTGATATAGAAACCTGCTGATGTCTGTCCATGTTGTCACAGCCTCTAGAGAAGGGCATGGCAAGGGCGCAAGCGCTCCTGTACATTCCTGAACAATATTCCTGAGAGCTAATAAAAGGTACACTTCCACCAGCCGGGCTCGGTGGCTCAGCCTGTAATCCCGCGCCTTTGGGAGGCTGAGGTGAGTGGATTGCCTGAGCCCGCGGGTTCGAGATCCGCCTGGGCAGCGAGACCTCATCTCTACAATAAATCAAAAAATTAGCTGGGCGTGGTAGCACACGCCTGTAATTCCGGCTACTTGGAAGGCTGAGGCGGAAGGATCGCCAGAGCCCAGCAGGTCGAGGTTGCGGTGGCCGGGAGCGGCCACTGCACTCCAGTCTGGGCGACAGAGTGAGACTCCAACTCAAAAAAAAAAAAAGGTACGCTTCCCCTTACCTCCTGTGCACTCCCAGTAGGTAACTTCAGGGGAACCTTGACTTCGCTGTAGTCTATGCCCGATCAACTGAAAGTTGCAAATCTCCTTTTACTCTCTTTTTCTAAGTGGTTATAAGTTTGAATAATATAATATCAATATAATCATAAACCTTGTGAATTATATAACTTTTGTATCAATATACAATATAAGTTTTGTGATTTGTGTAACTTTTGCATAATACATGATGTCTTAGGCTCTTTACTCTATGGCAAGCATGATTACTGCTTCTGCCGGGCCCTACTGATAAAAGCTATGAGATACCTGATACCTGGCACCAGGAAGTCTGGACGGAAAAATGTCACTATCGATAACTGCAGCTGAAACTAAAGTTCTATACAATGCTTTGCTGGTCACGTGGCTAATGTATAGGTAATAACAACTCTGGATTTATAAAAGTGAACTGTAAAAGCCTGGGGGATGAGCAGAACCAATTTAGAAAGACCTCAAGTCTGGCTCTGCTCCCTGGATTCGATCTCAGAAATAGACTTCTTTCTACCAGTTCCCTGCCCCTTTGATATATTGGTATCAAGGGGAGCAGCCGAGTGTTACTCAGACCATAATAGGAGTGGGAAGAGAACATGTGATTGTATGAAGGAGTTCTGAAAACAGTAAACTATGGCCTGGTGGTCAATTCTGGCCCAGTACTTATTTTTGTGAATAAAGTTTTATTGGAACATATCCATGCTCATTTGTTTGCATATTGCCTATGGCTACTTTTATACCACAATGACAAAGTTGAGTAATTGCCACAGAGACCAAATGTCCCACAAAACTTAAAATATTTACTATCTAGCCCTTTATAGAAAAATGCCAACCCTTGGTCTAGAGTCAGAACCACAGAGGCCACGGACTACAATAAAATGTAGAAAATTAAAAAGGCACATTAAAGAACTGTGACCACGTCAAGAAAAGTGACTAAAGCCACAGGCAGGATGTGCCCTGGAGGAAGTTTTCAAACTAGGCTTAAACAATGAACGGGACCTTAGCAGCGCCAGCCTGCAGCACATCCCCCAGGAGGCGCCACACACAATCCAGAAAAGGTAGCAGGTGCTCAGGTGCTTGTGATCACTGAGTTCTTTTTCTAGAGCAACAGAAGTCACTGGGTGGCCTGGGCTCCGCTACTGCTGAGCTGTGTGACCTTGAACCAATCTACTTGCCGCCTGGTCCCCTGGCACTAGCCATTGCTTACCAGTCTATCAGGCTATGAGAAGCAAATATGAGAGAGAAAGTACCTGAATGTCTTGTGAAAAGTTTAAGCTGTCTGTAATCCTGGTGGGCATTCATGGCAGCTGTATACATTCAGACTGCCTTGAAGATAATCATGCATAGAACTTAGAAGCCAAAATATCAAAATATCAGCTCTGGAGCTCTGGATGCCAAATCGTCTTCATCCCTGGCTGAGTAAACTCTTTTTTTTTTTTTTTTTTACAAATTCACTTACAGTGCAGCTTGGTAAGTTACAAAAGAGTCTTCCTTGGAGAGAAGTCATTCTTCAAGCTGGGAATGTGTGGACATCCCACCCCACAGGACTGCAGTGTGTGTTCCCCGAGGTTTGTGATAAAGGACTGGCCCAAGGAGCACATTCTGTCTGGAGCCATCACAAAGGCATCTTTGCGAGTCTTCAGCCAGCTGGCCCAGCTCCGGTAAACGCCGTGTTCCCTGCTCCCTCACCCTTCCTCCAGGAAGCACCTCCTTCTGCCCCAGCCTGGATGATGCTTTTCCGCTCACACCCTTGAACCCACATTCCCAGCCCAAGGGGGAGTCTGTGGCCCCGACGGTGCAGCCCGCAGCACCTGGCTCGCCTTCCTCTACCCTGGGCCAAACCCTCAGACGCAGGAGAAACCAGAGCTCGCTCAGCTGGCCAGCACTCGGGCTTCCTGTCCAAGTGTTTGTGGCTGGGCTTCCTGCTGACGGAAGGGCGGCCTGCAGCTCTCCCCTGACATCCCGAGAGGTGGCTCCCAGGGCCTGGCCGCCAAGCACGTCCAGCTGGCACCGGCAGAGTGGCCGCAGCGGCTGCACTCCGTGCAGCTGTCAGTCGAATTCACAGAGGCCCTGGGGTCAGGCTGAGAGAGCTATAAAGGAGGTTCCTTTGGAAAGAGAGGAAGCTGTGAATCAGACCAGAAACCCTGGAGCTCAGGCTTGTCCTGGGCACAGGGCCAGAGCATGCCTTGTATCACCCCACCCTGCAGACTGACAGACCCCCCTTGCTTCACTTACGCCCATCTCCCTCACCACCTGTCAGCTTTCGCCAGTGTCCCTTCTTGAGTCTCATTGCACAGCTCCCCTGGGCCCCAGGCACACCCAGAACAGAGCCCAGGCATCCAAATCATAGCCTGTCCTGGGTTACAATGACCTTGAGGAATTTAATGTCACAGAGAACCGGCTTCCCTTTCCCAAGTGGAGCCTGGAGAATGAGAAGATTTTCTGGGCGTAAGGTGTTTATTCTTCCAACGTTTCAAGGGCTGTGACATAAGAAATAGGGTTAGACTCATTCTATATATCTCCAGGGGTCAGAACAAGCATGACAGGGAGACAGAATTCAGTTTAGATAAGGAAACACTAATCTATGACATACACCATCTCAGAAGGTAGTGAGCATCCTGTTACTAGAGGTATTCAACAGAAATGGGTTGCAGAGACTTTCAAGGGCTCGACTATAAGTTCCATGAGGGGAAAGCCCATGTCAGTCTCCATTCACTGCTGCAGGAACGGCAACCAGCACAGTGCCTAACAAAGAGTATGCACTCCAAAATATTTGGGGAAGAAATAAAGGGAGAGGCAGGAAGATAAAGATGACGAGAGGAAGGGAATTTGAGTACTTTAGAGAGCAAACTCCTTCAGGGGAGAATTTGGACAAGCTGGCTCTTGAATCAATTGTCTTTGATTCTGTGGGTATGAGGTAAGGATTAGAGGTGCCCACCCCAAAGGGTGCTAGGATAATAACTACAGAACCAGGCTAAGCACCTTTCCTATGAGGGTGTGTGTTTGTAGCCAAGCCTTCTGAGTCCCCCATATCTGCAAATTCCCTTGCATACATCTTGTCATTCACTTTCACAGAACGCTGAAAAACGCAGTCAGCCCCCTATGAAAGAGGCAGTGCCAAGGGCTGGGTGCAGTGGCACATGCCTGCAATCTCAGCACTTTGAGAGGCTAAGGTAGGAGGATTGCTTGAGCCCAGGAGTTTGAGACCAGCCTGGGCAGCATAGCAAGACTTCATCTCTAAAAAAAAAAGGAGGAAGGGAGGGAGGGAGGGAGGGAGGAAGGAAGGAAGGAAGGAAGGAAAGAAAGAAGGGGCAGTGCCTGAGGCTCAAAGACAAGGAAGTTGTCCGAGCTGAGAACAGCCTCAAGCTCCTGATTCAGTACCCCTGAGTCCAGTATCCCATCACATGTGCGTCAGTCTTGTCATTCCTGGCCATACTCTTTGCATCTTTGAAGACTGATGTTATGGTCTAACATAAAACCTGGCATTTGGTGAAGCCCCAGAGGTTTCCCTATTTTTAAAAAAATGTACAGGAAACAGATCATCCTCTAAGATGATCCCCTCTCTCCCTGCCTAACTCGGGGCAGAGATAAAGCCTGGCATTTCCATGAATTGTAATGACCAGTAGAGGATTGGGGAATGTCTCCAGAGGTGAGTTTACTTTTCAGGGACCTCTTGATCACCTGTTGGAGGAATGCTGGGCTTTTCCGAAGGCCTGACTAGTTGGTGAGACTTGTTTGCCTCAAAGCCACTCCCCACCCTTCCTCCCTTCTCTGCTGTTCACAAGGGACCCACCCCTGCAAATTGCATTTGCCAAGGTCCAATCTCCCACTGCCAAGAGAACAGGGAAAGGAGAAGGGAAAAACCAGTCTAGATCCCCCTCTCTCCCCTTCATCTGGCAGCATCAGCTCTGGGGTCCCAGCTCCTGCCAGGGAACCTCCCCCCATGCATGGTCCCCGCTCTCACGGGCATCTTCTGGTACTGATGCGCTCCAGGTTGCCTTCCCTGTGCCTTTTCATCTCTCTAGGAGCCTTGAGAGCTGGTTTCCCTTCAGTGAGTTTTCCAGAATGGATTACATTTTCTACCTGGATCTAGCTGTCTCTATGTCAGAGTGAGTTTGTTGAGACCCAGCCCAGAGAAGGTTAAACTGATGGAAGTATGGGACGGTTCTATCTTGACCACCTTAATGGTGGTCAAAGAGGCAGGGCCAGGAATGAAGCCCCAGGAGGAAAGACAGGTCCGTGTCTGCCTGTGAATAAAGAGGCAGCCCAAGTGCAGCATTGGCTGTGCAGGTTACCACTTCCCCCTCGCATTCAGCTGCACAAGGCCCTGCCAGCCCTGGCATCCTTTGACACTATGACACAGTGTTGGTGCTTCTCACATACGTGGGCCAGACCGTGTGACTCAGCCTCTCAGGGCTCTGAGCGAGCCAAGCTTCCAGGTCCACGTCACCTCCAGCTCTCTCAGTGACGTCAGCAAAGGAAGCAGGTGTCTTTCTTCCCCACTCCCAATCCAGGGGCATCTGGGACACAAAGAGAGAGTCGCAGACTCTGCTTTATCCTCCTCCACTCACCCCCAAGGAACCTTACTCCCTCAGGCTGAGATGGTCTGGCTGAGACTTTTAACAGCCTTACTGACAGGGACTCAAGGGGAAGCTGTGTTTTCTGAAGATATTATTCGTGAGCATAGATACATCATGTAGAAAGAAGGAAATGCTGAGCTTTGGCTATGGAGCTAAGTTCTGTCACGTATTTTATGTCATTTCATCAGTCCATAATAGGAGACAAAATGCAGCAGGCCCCATTCAATACATCTTTACAGGGTACCAGCCAGGTAGTAGGCATTCTGCAGAGATGACTCAACTATGGGTCCTGCCTTCCAGGAAAGTAAAGAACATAAAGCCAGGGTTTAAATCCAGACTTCCACAGTTAGTATTTATGTGACCTTGGGCAAGTGATTCTTGCCCCATGAGCCTCAATTTCCTCATCTATGCAACAGGAATAATCATCTCATCTCATCGAGTGGGGAGGAAAGACACCTGCTTCCTTTGCTGTAAGTCACTCACTTAACACAATGCCCAGCACGTGGTAAACGCTCTTCAACAAATTTTGACTGTTCTTTTTTAAATTAGTAAATCTAGGCTACATACAGGGCCCTCTGGTATGATCTGTTACTAGGAAAGCATTTTTGAAGGCTCCCCTCAATTCTGTGAGTACTGCGAATACTCACAAAGCCCACTGACTCCAGAATAGGATGAAACACCGCTCTCCCTTTCTCATGTTGGAAATCTCCAGCAAGTCGACCTTAGAGGTGTCCCACATGCCCTCAGTCCCCCTGTCAGGCCCTGCTGCCACCTCTCAGCGTCGCCGGATGTGCGGCTGAGGTCCAAGGTTGGGAGAATTTCCGGGACTGGCCGGGTCACACTGCGGCTGGGCTGTGTCTGGCAGCCCCACCCTTCCTGGCAGCCGGACCTCCTCCTCCGTTCTCTGAAAGTCTGCCAACGCTGGGGAGGAGAATGGAAGGTCCTGCTGGGATGGGAGAGGCGGGAAGAGGGGAAGGAAGGCCAGCTCTGCTCCTCTCTGCCCTCTCGTCCTGGCAGGCAGAGAATCGTCTCCTGAAATGCCAAGCGCTCCTCCTAGTGGGAAGGGAACCTCCTCCCCACATTGGGGAGACGGGGCACCTCTGCCAGGCCTACTAGAGGGGGACAACATCAGTCTATCCTAAAGTACTTCACAGCTGATGTGAAAAACCCTTTCACATCCAATTTCCCCCAACAACTTGGTGAATTTTTTCAGGGGGTACATTTCTAACACCCATTTCTAACAGATGAGAACATTGAGTCCATCTCGGCCAGTGAGTTGATAGCAGACCTGAGACTAAAAACAGGTCTTTTTTTTTTTTGAGACAGGATCTCAGTGTGTCCCTCAGGCTGGAGTACGATGGCACAATCCCATCTCACCGCAGCTTCAACCTCTTGGGATCAAGTGACCCTCCCACCTTTGCCTCCCTAATAGCTATGACTACAGACACGTGCCATCATGCCTGGCTAATTTTTGTCCCCTGAGCCATTTTTTATACTTTTTTTGTAGAGACAAGGCCTCACTATGCTGCCCAGGCTGGTCTTGAACTCCTGGGCTCAAGCGATCCTCCCACTTTGGCCTTCCCAAGTGCTGGGATTACAGGTGTGAGCCACGGCACCCATCAGAAATAGGTCTTTTCATTCTACCTCCCTTGAGTTTTTTTTCATCACATCATGTTCAAAACTGGCAAAGGGAAAAAATAGCCAATTTCTCGCCCATTGCCCACGCCCTTCCACTCCCACCCCTTACACAAGCATCGCTCCATCTTGAGAAGAGGATTGGTTCGTTTCTTTGCCTCAGTCACTAGGCCTAAGGTGCCTGGTTCAAAGTGTGTTGACTGACTCTCACCTTTCCTGCCAGATTACCCTGCTTCTTCAGACTCTGCACATCTCCAGATCCACCTTCCCTTCCAACAGCAGGCCCGGCCCCCATCATTCTCCAGGAGGAAAAGGCGCTCTGTTCCCTCACAGAGCTACCTCAACAAAACACAAGTTGCGCTGAGGCCTGGGCAGCTCAAAGGCTCAGCCCTGTCAACAAAAACCACAGAAGTCTTCCGGCTATCCCCTGAGAGCAGATGCATTACCCCACCTGGCAGAGGTGGCTTGGAGAGAGACCATTTCAGAGCCAGTCATTCATTAAAGAGGAGGAGGTGACCCTTGCCCTTTCTTTTTCCCTGGAAACAAAGTTCTTCCTTTGAGCCCTCCAGAGACAGGTCTCCTGCACTGAAAGCAGCCACATGCGACCTTCGGGATCCCCAGGTCCTGGGGACAATCTCGGAGGCCTGGCTTGGAGACCCTGGCTTGGAGGCTCTCACAGGCCTTGGAGCCTGCTCTCTGCCCCAAGCAGACAGGGAGGGCCTGCTGCCTGCCACCCACGGCCCAGATCCTGTCATGGGACAGAGCTGGGCCCGAGCTCAAGGGCAGAGCAGGCCGAGAGCGATCTGTGTTTTCTGGGAAGGCAGCCAGTCCTCGTGCCCTCGGGCTTCCGGCCACCGAGGAGAGCAGCGAGCAGGCACCCGCCACCCTGGCTCACCCCCCTCCAGGCCCAGGCTGGGTGGGCACACCCCATCTCTGGTATCTGGGCCAGAGAGCCACAGCCGCAGGCGCCACAGCACTCAGCGCTTTCCCTCGCCCACTGTTTCATGGACTAAACAGTGCTGCATGGTGTTGAGGAGGGTCGTGACCTGGGCCTCCGGGCCAAGAACGCCAGGGCTTAAGCCTTGGGTTGTTGCATCCTGAGGGTGCCTCACCCCGCACCAGGCTGAGCTGCTCAAGGGCGTGGGAAAGGTATTTGATTTGGCCTCATGAGCACAGGGGTTCTAGTTCTTGGGTACTGCTGCCATCCCTGTGCACGTCATTTCATCCCCTGAGCCTCAGCTTTCTCAACTGGTCTGTGGAACAGTCACCCCTGCTACGCCTACCTTGCTGGGTACTCGGAGTCTTAGTATAAGATGTATGTAGAGACATCTAAGGCATAATGCTCCATGACAGTCTTCCTATTAATCAAGTAAAAGTTTTATAACACCTTACTGACCTGGTTTAGTACTTCAATGTTCCCTGTGAAGGGAAATGAAGGCCAGGTGAGGGTGCGGGCTGCTGGTCAGCAGACCTGGGGCCTCCTCGGGCATTTCCCCTCTGGCCAGGCCCCTTGCGGCTGACGGAGCGGGCACCTGCCCACCTGAGGGCAAGGAAAGTGGGTGACGCTGAGCAGAGCCCCAATGGTAATTATACATACTGGAGCTTGTCTCTCATTTTCTCACTTGGTAGAAGGAACTACCAGCCTCTCAGAGGACACAAGGGACTCTCCTGCTCCACTCTCTCTGGGCTACTCAGTGCATGGGGTGAGGTGGGGGGAGAACCACATTTTTAAGAAGGTAAATGGAGCATGGATAGGATGGAGAAGGGGGTCAAAACCAAGGTCATAGGAGAAGCAATTGAAGGGACTCAGGCAGTTCAACCGAGGTGCCAACTTTCTGCCAACAGCCAAGAGTAGTCATGTGAGAGGGGATTGGAATTTACCTGACCCCAAAGGATCTGCCGAGGGCCCTAGAGTGAACATGTATATATAGAGGGCAGATTTTGACTGCTATAAGAAAAAAACTTTCCAAGAGAAGAGACAATTCTTGGCCAGCACACTTCTGATCATTAGAAATGTTGGTGCTAGATTGGACACACATGGTAGGGAGGTGATTCTAGAAAGGGGATCATAAGCTAAGGGTATTAGAGGATCCTCCCCACTTCCTGGAGATTCCTCTGTGCACCATGGGACATGAGGTTATTCCTGGTATTAATTAGCCAGCACTGCCTAAGAGGTTACTCAGAACATACGTGCTCGGCCAGGGCGTGCTGCTGGTCCCACCCGGAGCGCTACACATATTGTACGTATTATCTGCATGTAGGAGGGGCTCCGGTGTCTATCAGGACAGGCAGTTTAATGGGTTATAAATGGCTCTGCTACCACATAACTTTTTGTATACACACACACACACAAAAGTGCCTCTTTCCCTCGATGTGTAAACAGAGCCCACGGAGGCGACTCACACTTACTGCCACGAAGCATGTGACCTTCGAAGTGCCAGGAAAAACAAGTCCATGCATGAAGAGAACCCACCCTGAAATGCGGTGGGCCAATTTTTCAGGGCTGGGTGGTCCCCTGGTTGCCACACACAAGTTTGGTGCGTGGCATTCACCAGCCAAAATCCACACTCCGGTCACCCTGAGGCAGAAGGGGTAGAAGGTGCCAGGCGGTGACCCATGCCTGAGGAGGCTGCTGGGCTCTGGAAGCTGGAACCACAGGCTGCCTCCAGCTTCCTGTCTGTCCAGCCACCCCCATCAGCCTGGAACCAGGCCGGCGGGCTGGCCAGCTGTGGGCCAGCTGTGGGTGTGAGGAAAGCCAGTCACCACATGTCTGACGGTGGCGGGGCAATCTTCATCTTAAAAAAGGGCCCAGCCCAGACCCCCAGGAAAGTGCAGCACTAAATGCCAGGGTGCTGGGCTCCTTCAGGCAAATTAATATTGATGGACCAGATGACATCTTACCCCATTTTCGTCTGAACACAACAGATGTGTGTGGGAATGGCATGGCTTCTCAAGGCTGTGGTGATCACGTGTCACCCAGAAGGAAAGTTGAGCACCTAAGAGGATCTGGAGTCTGAGGGTTGGAAAACGTCAGGCCCAAATCTAGAGACAGGTCAGGAATCATCTCCAGACATCTCCTGAGTCACCACTCTTTCTCCACCAGGTTTAAGGAAGTAAACCAGTCTGGTGCCTGCTGCCTCTGGGACCCTGCTCACATGGTCCTCACTCCAGACCTTGGACCCAGCGCTGCGCCCTCTGCCTGGGATGCTCTTCTCATCTCTGCAGCTGGCTCCCCTGAGTCACCTCGCCTCAGCTCAGAAGCTGCCTCTTCCAGAAGGCCTTCCTTGACTGCGAGCTTTACATCACTGCCTAGTGTTAATTCTCTGCAGGGCACTATCCGACGTCTTCCTGTTTGTTTACATGTCTGTGTTTCATCCGTCTCCGACCACTAAAATTTAAGCACCAGAAAAGCGGGCACCAATGGGGCCTCGATAAATATGGTTGAATGACCAAAAGCGAGAATTTCATTTTCAATTGCAAACAGCCCAGAGTGGGTGAGGATACTGAATTTCGTGGCGCTATTGTTAAGCCTTACATTTTGAACAATGTGGGGTTTTCCCTCGTGTGACTCTCAGGGTCACTATCCCCATCAGCATCTCCTTGATTTGTGCTCTAGGTCCTGATGCTTAACAGGAAAAAGGACAAAAGAGTTTCCTGGCCCTTTAAACAGCAAATAGGATTTTCTGGGAAGAATTTTTCTTTGTTTTTCTTCTCACTTGCAGAAGGCAAACTCAAGAGATGGGGTTGACAGCCCACTCTCCCCCGCCCCGCCCCCCACCACCCCCCTGCTCCTCTCCTATAATTGCTTCCCTCCCGTCTTCCTCTCCCATCCTGAGTATTTGTCATTCTCTGCTTGTGGCAAATTGCTCTTCACCTATGAAAACCAAGAATGGCGGCTAAGCAAGACAGCCTGGAAGTTTTCTGCAAGCAGGGAGGGGCTTAGAGATAGAAGACTCCATCCACTGCTCACCCAATAGCAGCATCACTGAAATTCAGTTTACTAAGCACCAATGGACAGTCTGTGAGGTGGGTACTACACTGGGCATCCTGGCCATGGCAGAGTGGGCCCTACCTTTTAGGGACTCTCAGACCAGGAAGAAAGAGATCATTTTGGCCCAAGAGATGTTGCATTAAGTGCTTACTAAATGCTGAATACCAATGCCTACAGTGTATGAGGAATAGCCTTGCCCTCAGGCAGTTCACCATCATGAGTAGAAGGAGAAATTCCCAACAGGCTCATGTTCTGTGCAGAGAGAATTGCAGAGGAGAGAAAAGGGCAGCAGGTGCTAGGGGGCGGACACGGTGGGGGTGGTAGTTAGACAGGAGGGGCTGCCGGCCGAGGGACAGCTGGGCTGGAGGTGGGTGTGATTTTGCTGGGTCCAAGGACTGAAAGGAGGCGCATGTGACTGGAGAAGGGAGGAGGAAGTGGACAGCATGAAATGGGTTGCGGCGGCAAGCGGAGGAAAGCAAGAAGGCCAGGAAGATGTTTCCAGAACGGTCATGGTCTCTTGCAACAAAAAGCTGAAGGAAGTGTAAGGGGCGTGAAAGACAAGGCTATCCATTGGGATGAAGATCATGCCGGCAGTGGGAGCCCAGGAGGCCTGGAGCTGATGCAGGGAGCTTGGCAGGTGGGAGGGTCTCCAGCTTGAACACAGTGTCAAGTGTCAGAGCAGGTGATAGGTGACAAGAGCCACAACAGAGTGGCAGGGCAGGCTGGAGGTGGGAACGGTATTGGCAACTGCAATGACATTAGCACCACAGTCTTTCCTCTCCCCCACCATGGGAAACTCCCATTTCAAATACCATCTCAGATGCCTCCTGTGTCCTCTCCTCCACTCTACCCCCCATCTTCTCCCCACTGGAGATGCTGTGGGGATAGCAGCTTCTGGAGAACACGTGTGCTCAGTTGTGGGGAGAGATGGGGCTGAGCAGTTGGAACAGCAGCCTCCCGTCAGGTGCCTTCCTGACCCCAAAGATTTCCATCCCTTCTGTGTCTGCACAAGCACATGTATGATATCTCACACACACACACACACACACACACACACACACACTTGCTCACACCCCAGAATTTGCCCCTTATTATTTTACCTGTAATTCCAGCATCTCAGAATTAGCTGGAGCAACAAAGTCCTCTCCAAGAAATGAAGAAATGTCCATCCTGACTTATGCCTCAGGAAGGACTGGTTAGGAAAGGAGGATCCCCTCGGGCACTGGGAGGTGCCCTTGATCATGAAATACTTTTTTCTTTGAGAAATGCACTCCCTGCTCCAATCAGCTGGCTTACAAACCTTTAATCCACTGGAACATTGGGGCAGCCTGGGCTTGGCAGGAAACAAGAGAAAGAACATGGGTCTGGGAGACATGAAGCAGGGGCTAGGGTCCAGGCTGTGTCACTAGGCAAGTCCCCGCCCTTTTACTGGGCCTCAGTTTCCCAATCTATAAAATAAAGGGGTCAGAGTGGTTGAGTCTAAGGCTGACTCTGACCTTTTCTCTCTGTGCATACGTGAGCCAAGACCACACCAGGAAAGGGAGGAAACAGGAGCCCGCTGTCTGCCCTCTGCCTTCCTGCCCTGGAGCCAGGCCTTTCCACCAACCCCCCATGGTGAAAAGGACACAGTGTCAGTCATAACCACCAGCCAGTCTCAGGGAGCTTCTGACAGGAGGAAGCCCTTTCCCAGCTGGCCTTCTCATCTGTCAGCACTGCAGGTCGGGTCAGGTAAGCTTTCAGTGGCTGCAGGTGGCTGCCTATGCCGGCGCCTGGCAAGGCTTTGAGCCAATTCCACCCCCTCGTCCCTTTCTAACTGGACCTTGGACAGCTTTCAGGACTTCCCGACTCGACAGCATGCCTACTGCCAAGGTCCCCGCCCACCCTGCAACCTGAGGAAGGAGCAGAGGCCCTGCCAAGCAGGCCAGTGCTCCCTTCTCCATCCATAGCTTGAGGGGCACGGTCCATGGGGAGCATAGTCCAGGCCTGGATGGTCACAGGAGAGGGGCAAGAGGGACAGGAAGGCTGCCTGGGGGCTTTGCCTTTGATTCTAAGGACAGCTCTGAGACCTGAGCTAGAAAGGAAAAAAGAAAAAAGGAGTAAGAGGTCAGGCACAGTGGCTCACAACTGTAATCCCAACATTTTCAGAGGCCAAGGTGAAAGGATTGCTTGAACCCAGGAATTCGAGATCAGCCTAGACAATATTGCTTTGTCTCTACAAAAAAAATCAAAAAATTAGCCAAGCGTGGTGGTGCACACCTGTAGTGCCAGCTACTCGAGAGCCTGAGGCAGAAAGGATTGCCTGAGCTCAGGAGGCCAAGTTTGCAGTAAACCATGATTATACTACTGCACTCTAACCTGGGCAACAGAGATCCTGACTCAAAACAAACAAACAAAAAACTCAAGAAATTGGGAAAGAAGTCACCTGGTCAGAGAAATAAGGAGGATTAAAGCCAAGAAAACTCAAGCCAGCTCTGCAGCAGGCAGGGACAGTAGGAGAAGGGGCATCTCCCACCTCCATCCCAACCCTCCAGGTCCTCCCCTCGCCTCCCCCCAGCCCTGATGGAGAGCTGGGCAGTCACCTGACGGTCTCTGGTTAAGCCTCAGAAGCATACACCCGGCAAGGGGTTTGGTTTTCCTCCCTTCCAGCCTCTCTCGAGGCTCTTCCAGGGAGGAGAAAGGGAGCAGATCCAGCCTGGAGAAGCCAGGTCCATCAGTCTCCTGCACTCTGACCTCAGCACCAAAAGCACCCTGGTCTAACACAGTGGGAGAAGTGAGGTCTGGGGACAGGGACCTGCAAGGCCACTCACCCCTCTGACAAGGCCTTGGCTCCATGCTCTGGTTGGGTTGGCAACAGCTCTTTTTGGCTCAGACAAGCTCCCTTGGAAACAAACCTCTGCTACTCACTTCTGGTTGGCTGACAAGGAAGTCAGAACTGTTGGCTTGAATCCTTTTTTCTTTTTAACCTTTCCCTCTTCATTTTTCTTTTCTGCTGCTAAAAAGTTTTTTGTTTTTGTTTTTTGTAAGAGACAATGTAAGGTTCTTTTACTGGTTAAAGTTTCTTTGAGAAAGCAATGGTGCTCACAGGGAAATTGTGATGGCCTCTGCACGTCACTGTGTATAAAATGCTTATATGGATCTTGGCAACAACCCCAAGCTGCAGACAAGGCAGGTTGTTATCCTCCGAAATTCCAGGAGGACTCAGGCTCAGAGACCAGAAAGAGCTTTCCCAGGTCACACAGCTGCTCCAGCAAGAAGTCAGTTACCTGAATTCTGCCAAAAACGACCTTGGGGCAAGTTTCCTTGCGGCTCCTCTAGGCCCCAGGAGCACAGAGGGGAAGGAAGCCCATCTTCCCACAGTCCAATTCCGGTTTTTTTCTGAGGGCAAACTAGGTGGCAGATAGATGTCATCAGAGCTGAGGAACTTTAGGGAAACACATTCCTCCTTAGTCTTCACAGGGACAAAAACATCTCCCTGTCCCTACCAAGAGGAGGGAAGTGCCTGGAGCCACACTTCTTGAATACCCACTGTGCGCTCAAATACTCTGCAAACATCTCCCTTAAAACATGACAGCAAGCCGGGCTCGTGGCTCAGCCTGTAATCCCTTGCTTGGGGAGGCTGAGGTGAGTGGATTGCCTGAGCCCGGGGGTTCGAGACCTGCCTGGGCAACTTGGCGAGACCTCATCTTTACAATGAATCAAAAATTAGCTGGGTGTGGTAGCGCATGCCTGTAGTTCCAGCTACTTGGAAGGCTGAGGCGGAAGGATGGCTGGAGCCCAGCGGGCTGAGGCTGCAGTGGCCGGGAGCAGCCACTGCACTCCAGTCTAGGTGACAGAGTGAGACTCCAACTCAAAAAAAAAAAAAAAACAACGAGAAAAAAACATGTCAGCAAATGTCAAGTGGATAGTATTCCTCTTGTATAAAATAAGCGAGGGCCAGAAAGGTGAAGCCATTGCCAAGGCAACACGCTGGAAGATATGGAACCAGGATTCAAACTCAGGTCTTTTTTGACTCCAAAGCCCTTGTGTTTCTACTGCCCCGGTACTGCAACACCCTGAAACCACACGGAGAGGAAGGCACAGACCACAGGGTGAGTGTGGGCAGACAGTTCAGCGTGGCTTTGAACAAATCTTTTCTTTGACTCTCAAGACAGACACATGCTCACCATGGGGCTGGACTCACCACCTGAGCTCTAAGGACCTTCTGATGCTTGGCCATTCTTTAAGTCTCACAGTCCCAGAGCAAACAGTAATAAGACATCCTATTCAGCTCTGCAAATCCTTCACAGATTCCTTCCCCATCCCTCGCACAGAGCTAGGTGCCAGAGCAAATTGACAATGTCCTTGGTCCTTGTCCTCACTGAGTTCACAAGAAGTGAGTGAACCACAGGAATGATAAATTGGCTTCTTCTGACCCCCATTGCTCCAGGGAAAAATAGGTCATGGGAAAGTGGGAGGTTACAGTCTTGGCAGCTCAGAGGATTAGAGTCAGGGTATTTCACAAACGCCCCTCTACAGGCAAGCACAGGGGATCCATCATCTCCACTCTCTCTCTCCCCTCAGGGAGATTCCCCTTTAATGAGCAATTGACAGAGGGGGTTCCCTCTCAGCTTCCTATACCCAGGTGTGTGCTTGAACATACAGGACTACTCTAGGGGCTGGCTTGGGAGTTACACAGAGAGTCTCATCTCTGAGGCCCGGGGGAGGAGGTCTGGGTAACTATTTTCACACCCATCCACAGAACACCTACCATGTGCCCATCCTTGTGATAGGGCCTAGAGAGAAAGACTTTATAAATGGAAGACCCAGCCTTTGAGAGATTCCCCAGTCAATGGGACAGGCAGACTGTCTCTGGTCTAAGGAGAAGTTAAGAGAGAAAGAGGAGGGTAGACAAGGTGCCACAGGGCTCAGGTAGGGGGAGCAATTGATTTTGCCTGGGGGCCTCAGGGAAGGCCACGGAGGATATAATGACACCAGGAGGAGTGTAGAGGGCAGCTGGATTTAAACAAATGAAGTTGGAAAAAGAAGCACAGGGATAGTCCTATGGAAAGAGCAACAGGAAGGCCAGATATGGTGGCTCATACTTGTAATCCCAGCACTTTGGGAGGCTGAGGTAGGAGGATTGCTTGAGCCCAGGATATAGCGAGACCTTGTCTCTACAAAAAAATTTAAAAATTGTGCCGGGCTCAGTGACTCAGCCTGTAATCCCGCGCCTTGGGAGGCTGAGGTAAGTGGATTGCCTGAGCCCGCAGGTTCGAGACCCGCCTGGGCACCTTGACGAAACCTCATCTCTACAATAAAAATCAAAAAATCAGCCGGGCATGGTAGCGCTTGCCTGTAATTCCGGCTACTTGGAAGGCTGAGGCGGAAGGATCATCGGAGTCCAGCAGGTCGAGGCTGTGGTGGCTGACAGCGGCCATTGCACTCCAGTCTGGGCAACAGAGTGAGACTCCAGCTCAAAAAAATAAATAAATAAATAAAAATTAGCCAGATGTGGTGGCACATACCCGTAGTCCCAGCTACTTGAGAGGCTGGGGTGGAAGGATCACCTGAGCCTAGGAAGTTGAGGATGCAGCAAGCAGTGATTGTACCACTACATGCCAGCCTGGGTGAAAGAGTAAGATTCCCATCAAAAAAAAAAAAAGGCAACAGAAAGTATGGTCCAAGCTCCAATTCAGCCATACTGCAGCAGTTAGTAGGCTCGCTCTGCTTCTCTGAGGTTATTTTCTCATCTTTGGAATGGAGAAAATTATTCTGAGCCTGAGAAATACCTTCCTGTGCACACTCCTCTCTTACACTCGCCTTTAAAACTCTACTTCCTGTCTCCTCTTTCACTTTTATAAATGAGAAACTCACAGAAGAGAAATAAAATGTAGATCACAATTGCTGAGACAACTCTGATGGTCAGTCAGTGTATCTTGATATTTTACCAATAGGGAAACTAAAACCCAGAGATGTTGCCTGACTTATCCGGGGTCACTCAGCCACTGAATGGCAGGGGCAGGAACAGAAGTTTCTTTTCAATCATGTCACTAACCACATGATTGTGATAAGCATATCTTTGGATTCTCTTCTTTTGAGGGGAAAGGGGTCCGCCTTTGCTACCCCATCCGCCACCCTGGCTCTCAGAGTCGGATCTGGTTCTGTCTCCTCTCTCCCATTCACAGCAGGTTTTACATCTACCCTGTTCTGGCGGCTATTGTCGTCAAGTGTCCGAGTCAGGATTTATGGGATCAGTCCCCAGCTGTGGAAGTCAATATCCAATTAGTGGAATGCCTCCTCCCCTGAGCCAAAGGCCCCAGAATCCAAGGAGGCTTCAGCCTGCCTCACTCATGGGGCCCGAGGGCAGAGGGGAAGCAGAGAAGGGTCTCAGCTCCGGCTTCCAAGGTGTCTTCTTTCCTTGGGTGCCTGTGTGGAGGATTGATGGGTGAGGGCTTGCCAAGGAGTCTGGGCAACTGGCGGGAGAGTGCTTGTGATGGGGTGCACCAGGGATAAGTCGTCCTGGGTTTTGAACGATAATTGTTCTCTTGACTGACATCTCACAAGACCCAAAATAGCGGTAGTGGAAGTCACCCGAGGACACCCAGGGTGGTATTTCCAGGCTGCAGATGAGTCTATCTGTCATGTAGGGAGGAAGAGCTGTCAGGGCTAGGGGTTCCTGCCTTGCCCGCCTGTCAAACTCATCATCCTCTCTGCAGGCTTGGTTTAGATTCCAATGACATCTCCCGCTGTGCATAGGGCTCTGGATTCCCCAACTTTGGGGCTTTTCCTCGGGAGGCAGGCAGTTAGGGGAAATACCTCGGGGAGAATTCAGGAATCCCAGGCCTCAGAGCACAGCTACAAAGCCAGGAGCTGGCTGCTGCCGGCTGCCCTGTCTTGCCAAGAGGACACTTGGAGTGTGAATGTGAACAGACGTCTGCAGACATGCTTGCAGCCCACAGAAATTTTGAAAGTCACTCCATCCTGCCTCCCTAGACCCCTCCACCGGACTGACTGATGCTTCAGCCTAGATGGATTTCACAGGACCCAGAAACTGGAGGCTTGTTTGCTCTTTACTTACAAGGGAACAGACCAAGTCACAGCACTGTAGGTCCAGGCCACAAACAGTAGCAGAGAAAGTCATGTCCGGGGTGAGATCTGGTTGGTAGTGAGAGACTACCATTTGTGGCAAACAACACAGAGACTCGGGCTGGAAAGGACTTCCCATATCATCTACCTGGAGCCCCTCATCCTTCAGCTGGTGCCTTTGAGACCCAGGGCAGGACCTGCCCACCACCACCAAGGAGTGAGGGACAGTATGTAAACCCCAGGCAGGTCAAGAATGAGTTCCTCTATCTGAGGAGGAAGCATTGACTCAGAAGCCCTGGGAAGCTGGCCCCCATTGATAGGATGTGGGGATGCAAGACAGGACACTCTAGAAGTCTCGCCCATCAGGTATGTCCCTCAAAGTCCATCCATGGTCCTTGCAACAAACCACTCCCCCCAACGTGATCCATCCATGCACAGTGCACATGAACCGACCCTTAGAGGTCAATAGTGAGTAGTTCTTAGCCCTCATATGGGCCAAAAATTGCCAGTTCCTCTTTTAGAATCCCTGGGCTTCCAATAGAAAGCTGAATGGACCGGTGAGAATGACAACCTGACTTTTTCTGACCTCCTGTTGCTACAGGTGAAAAGAGGTTGTGAGAAGAGAAAGAGACAGGTGGCCAGGAGAAAATGAAGGTGGAAACAGGATCAGTCAAGCTGAGGACTCAAGCTCAAAGAATCGAGAGCTGCTTTAGACAATGTCTCCACAACTTTCTAAGACACCAGGCTAATCAGGCAGTTTTTAAAGCTCCAAGTTGTAAACAACGGGCAACAGCAGAGCCATCGTTCTCAAATTGTAGTGAGGACCAGCATTACCTGGGAACTTGCAAAAATGCAGATTCCCAAGCCCCTCTCCAGACTCAGAAGAACCGAGTGAGGGTCCATCACCTGCATGGGAAAGCCCCTGCCCCCATGATTCAGGCAGGAAGAGACTAGGGGACAACTCATTGAGAACCCAGAGTGACCTGAGTCACCAGGAAAGTTAAGAGTTGTCAGGACCAGTGACATCTCTGGCCCCTCATCTACAGTGAGGCTATGTAGCCTTTAGGGCTGGGGAAGACCCAGGAGACTGTTTACCGCCTGTGTAGTGTGAGCCCATCATGGAGCTGAGATGACTCCAGGCTCCAGCACACAGCTGTGATCTAAGGATTGAACTGGGCAGAGGTCTCGGGTGGGAGAGGAGCCAGGGCAGGGCCAGGGATCAGAGAGCAAGGAGCGGATGGCAAGGGAGTGACTGGGTGAAGAGAAGGGTGGTCTGGGAGAACCAGACACAGCAGGTTCTGAGTCCCCAGTCACACAGGGCCTGAGGCACAACGGACACTTGCTGGGAAAGGAAGGCAAACAGGAAACGGTCTGCACAGACCATTACAGCTGTGCAAAGAATAGTAACAAAGAGAGTTTGGGGAGATGTAAATAGCTACATTTTGTGATCATTAGGTCCCTTTTTTCCATAAACTTTGCTTAAGTTCATAATAAAAAAATAAACACAGGCAAATTGCACTTACTTCACACAGTCATTTCTGGGTGGTAAGTTCTGCATTAAATTTAAAATTCATAGGCATAGGTTGAACTTCCTACATCAGCCGAAACACGGGGCAGACGTGGGGATGTTCACTCTCAAACAGTCCCAGAGTGACCCTCTGCCCCCACCAACCCTATACCATTGCTGCCTCCCCCGCCATGTCCACCTTGCTCAGAACAGAAAGATCTGAACAGGCAGGCAAAGGTTTGCCAAACTCAATTCTTCTCGTTTATTTGTAAGAAATGGGAGTGAGAGGAAGTCTGATGTAGTGGAAAGAACACTCCACAGAAGTCAAAATATTTGAGTTAATTTCAAGAGCTGACTTGACTTTATGAAACTGGGTGATTTTCCCCAGCAAGGCCTGTGTCCTCCCGACTGCATGATAAGGGAGCATACTAGTTATCTATTGCCGCCTGACAATTATCCCTGAATGTAGCAGCTTAAAACTACAAAGATTTATCATCTCATAGTTTATTTGGGCTGGGAGTCTGGGAGTGGCTTAGTTGTGTGGTTCTCGCACAAGACTTCTCATGAGGCTACGGTCAAGGCGTCCTCTGGGGCTAGTGAGTCCAAGGTTGAATGGGGAAGATCTGCTTCCAGGATCACGCATATGGTGGTTGGCAGGTTTGGAAGAATCGTTTTCAAGCTCACTCCTGTGGTTGTTAGCAGGCCTCAGTTTCTCACTAAATGGGCCATCCATAGGCTACTTTCCAACACAAGGTGCATCCCTCAGAGCAGGTGGTTTAAGAGAGAAAGAAAGCGACAAAGAGCGATGGAAAACCCAACATAGGAGCTGCTGTCCTTCTATGACCTAATCTTAGAAGTGACATCCATCACTTCTGTCATATGCTATTCTCTAGTGGACTAGTTGCTAAGTCCAGTCCACACTCAAGAAAAGGATGATTAAACTCTGCCCCTTGAGGGGAGTGGAGCCCAAAAATCTGTGGACATATTTTTAAAGTCACCACTGGGAGCTAAATAAAATAATACATGTAAGACCCTTAGGATAAAGGCTAGTACCTAATTGGAATTCATAATGTAATATTATTATTATTAGGTATTAGAGCTCATCAAGTTCAACTACACACCCATCATGGGAATCTCCTCCAACTTATGAAGACAGCAGATTCTTGGACCACTTCTAAAATACTTTGAGAGCTCACTACCTGCCCGGAATCCTAGGACCACAGCCAACCCACAGATGGACAGCTCACACCCGAGCCATAATCAGCCTCTCTCTGGCTGTCTCCTCCACCTCTATTCTTTTCTATCCCAATAACAAACAACAGTTTTGAATTTCAAATATCCCCCTGACATATCAAAGAAAAAATAAAAGTGCACTCTCCTGTTTTAGCTTAGGTAAAGTCTCCTTGGCAACTCCCCAAGCATTTTACTTACCCTCACTTGCATCTTGTTTCATTTTAGAGCCAGATCATAACTGAAACCTTTGATCAAAAGACCTGTGTGTTAAGGAGATGAGGGAGGGAAGATGCTTGCCCATTAGGTTGACTAAGACAGTTCAGACCAGGTGTCAGTGGATGGGTGTGGTACCAAGAGTGTTAGGGGTAGTGGTGCGTATGTATCTGCAACTGGAAGGATGTGTGTGTATTCATGGGATGAGTGGTAAATGGATTGCTATGTGCATGTGTATGTGTATAAGTGGGCGGGGAGTATACTCCTGGGTGTAGGTGTGTGTGTTATGTGTGGATGTGTGTAAGTATGTAGGTGTAGGGGTATGGTGAGGACCATCCTGATGCTCCCTGGCCAGGGCACAGTGGTCCTCAACTGCAAAGCAGTCACTAATATGGGAGCACATTTCTTTTTATACCATCTTCCTCGCTCTTTCCGGAAGCTGTGTTTGCTGGTCAGGATCTGAGATTTCTCTCACTGAGGCCTCTGGAGAGACATTCCAGACTGTGAACACAGAGCCCAAACCCAAGAAATAAAACCATACATATTGCCTCAAAGGCACAAGGCAGGAGGGCGTTGAAAACCCCAGGGGCAGATACAAAGGCTCAAAGTTCAGTGGCCCACACCCCTAAGGAAAGACAGTGGGGTCAGCTTCTCCCCACCCTAAACCTCCAGTTTGAATTTTCAAAATCAGCCTTATAAGCAAACATCTGCCACTCTCCAGCTTCTGAATGAAAGGTGAAGATCAGAATAAGGAATCTTTGTGTTTTCATTAGGTATTTTAGCAAATGCAATGAGGACATTCAGATTTGATTTCCCTGTTTTGTACACACACATAAGTCGGTGCTAAGAGGATTACTTTTCCTGGAGCCTCGTCCTTCCCAAAGGCCCCGGTCAAAAGAGACCCTTGTTCAACAGCATTTTCTCTAATTCCTCTGGCTTTTCTTCCTTGCCTCAATGTGCAGACATCTAGCCTGCTCCCAAATCCACCCACCTCACAGACTTCGGGATAAAGGTGGTCCCAGCTCTCCATTCTCCTCCTGCCCCCGGTTCCTTAATAAAGCTGCAGATGAACATTAGCGCCTGGTTCAGCAGCATCCGAAAAGGAAAGGGCAGCCTCATCGAACCCTCGACGCCCCATAGAAAAATGTAGCCTTTTTTGCCTCTGCTCCAATGAATGGCTTTTCGAAGGTTTTCATTAGGGCCCGGGTCTGCTGGTGCAGAAAGCCTCACAGATGTTGACATTTTTTCATCCCTGGGTTAAGATGTCTTCCATAAGCTTTTATTCCTCATTTGTTACTTCTTTATTATCCGGGAGGTTTTGCCTCCTCCCTCTTCTCCTTTCTCTGAAGAGAGCAGCGGTAGCTGAGCCTGTCATTATCTCGGCCCTTTTCTCTGGCCTCCAGAGGCAGCCCGGGCCTCGGGTCCCATTGTGAGGAACAGCAGGTAGCTGAGGCAGGCTGGGTCACTCCTCAGACCCTTTTGTGCAGCAGTCCCCTCCTCCCCGCAGCTTGGCTCTGGGGATGTAAAAGGTCAGGGGCAGCCAAGCTTCCATACCTGGGCTTTTGTCTGGGACTGGAGGCAAATGATTTTAGAAGCCATTTCTTGGAAGGCGGCCTAGAGACTCCCTTCTCCCTTGTTACTATGCACAGCTGTATTCCTGGCCCACCCCTTAGGGCTGAGGGTGAGGGGACAAGGGGATTATTTCAGATCATCTAGGCCCAAAAACGCCCTGAGAAAAAACTTTCTACCCAGAGGATGGCTAAGACAAATTCAAAAGGAAGCGTGAATCCCCTGAGAGGTTAAGAAAGTATTTTGCAATAAATAGAATATAGTGTCCTTCGGTCCCTAATCCTGGCAGACTAGAGCCTACCTGCAACCTCTGTTTCATCATCTGTCAAATGGGAATGCTTCACTCTCTCCCACCCATGTCATACAGTTTTTCTGCTTATTCTGTTGATTCGAAGTGATACAGAAACTGTTTTGCAAACCTCAAGATTCTAGACAGTGTACTGTATGAGTATACTGGATACTTGTATTTGTCTATACAGCATAGTGTATATAGTAATATATATTAATATGTAGTAGTGAGGCCACCGCTGGCTAGGTGAATCCTGACTTGAATATAAGCCATCCCGTGATGCAGATTAATGTTTCTGAAATTTAAAGAGCACACATACAGACAGATTTAAGGGCCTGAGGTGTGTGATTCCAAACCCTGCCCAAGCATATCCCCCGAGGGTAAGGAAGGTCTCAGGGCAAGACAGGTACTAATGGTGGAAAATTCTTTGAGGCCTGAGGTTGCACCCCTTAGAAGGTCAGCTGGAGAAAACTGATATACACACTTACATAGCGAATGATAAAAAGGGCCTGGGATGCTCACTGACCACCAGGTTACTTGAGCCAGTTGCAACACGGCAACCAGAAGAGTCAATGGGATTCTAAACTGCCTCATGGAAGGAAGAGGGGAAGGGACCAGAATCAAGAGGGAGCTAGAAATCCCACCTCACAAAGACTGGTTGGAGGAGCTGAGGCTGCTTTTCCTACTTGAGAGGTCAGGGACGCTTGTGGGAAAGAGGAACTGGGTCCATTCTGGGTGGCCCTGGGGGCAGGAGCTGAGACTGAATAGTGGAAGCTGAAATGAAAACGTTTTGATCATATCAAAGAAAAATCATCTAGTGCTCAGAATTGTCTAAAATGGATGGGTTGTTTTATGAGTCAGGGAGAGCTCTGTCGTTAAGGGAAATCTAGCAAAGTGGGGTATTGGGAGGAAGATTCATCATCCCCGAGCATTCATTTAGGGCTTGCTCTGTGTCAGGCCCAACAAGTTCTTTCTAATCCTGAAATTACTCCTTTCTTTGATTTATTAAGAAATAACATCCATTTTTCTAGTGATTAAGTTAAATACAGTCAACTTCCACTTCTGGTGACGGCTGAGTAATATCACACTCAGGGAACAAAAGCAAGAGATTATGATGTGGAGTTCATGCTCTCAAGAGTGAGTTCTCGTATTTGCAACTTTGAGTTCAGGCCAGATGCAGTTGGCACAGCATGTAGACAGGAGGGAAGAGGAGGGGTGGACACTGATTTTTTTTTTTTTTTTTTGATTTGGAGTTTCACTCTGTTGCCTAGACTGGAGTGCAGTGGCCGCTCCCGGCCACCACAGCCTCAGCCTGCTGGGCTCCGGCAATCCTTCCGCCTCAGCCTTCCAAGTAGCTGGAACTACAGGCACACACTGCCACGCCCGGCTTTTTTTTTTTTGTTTTTTTGATTTATTGTAGAGATGAGGTCTTGCCAAGTTGCCCAGGCAGGTCTCGAACCTGCGGGCTCAGGCAATCCACTCACCTCAGCCTCCCAAAGGCGCGGGATTACAGGTTGAGCCACCGAGCCTGGCTGACACTGATTTTTAAAAAAGTGTTTTGGGCCTGAGAAACAAGGAAACCATGACAGTAGAGAGGAAAAGTACAAACTCTTGAAGAGAAAGAGACAGAAGAATCCCAAAATTCTGACTGTTCTCGTCTTTGTCTGAACCCTGAGCTTTATATGCACAGAGAAGACTCAAAGCAGCTAAGCTATTGGAGAAAGATCTGAGAGGATATTATTGGCATTGCTGCCTGAGAAACAGAATCCAACCAAGATAACTGCCTGAAAAACCAATAGAAATAACATCCATCAAGGCTAGGAGCAGTGGCTCACACCTGTAGGCCCAGGTACTCAGAAGACTGAGGCAGAAAGGATCACCTGAGCCTAGGAAGTTGAGGCTGCAGTAAGCTATGATCACGACACCGCACTTCAGCCTTGGTGGCAGAGTGAGACTCAAAACCTATATCCATTAGAGAAAAATAGCAAAATCCAGATCTATACAACTTGACATGCATAACGTCCAGAATACAATCCAAAATCATTTAACACACACAGAACCAGAAAAATGTAAGTTTATAAGATTACAAAAACAAATAAATTGAGACAGCCACAAGATGATCCGGATTATGCTATTAGCAGACAAGGAATTTCTAGCATGTATTATAGCTACATTTAATGAAGTAAAAGAAAATATGCTCATTGTGAATGAATAAACTGGAAGTCTCAGCAAAGAAATAAAAATGCAACTTCTAGAATTAAAAAATACAATATCTAAACATTTTTTAAAAGCCACTAGATAGATTTAACAACAGCATGGGGATGGCAGAGGAAGGAGAGCGTGAACTTGAAGATAAAAGCAATAGAAGCAATCTAATGTAAAGAACAAAGGAACAAAAAAATGAAATATAAATTAGCAGAGAAACAATAAACCTAAATGAAGTCTCAAAAGAAGAGGAGAAAAATAATGGAGAAAAAATAAATAAATAACACCTTGAAGAAACAATAGCCAAAATTTTCTCAAATATAATGAACGATAAAAATTTATCTCAAGCCTGTAATCCTAGCACTTTGGGAGGCCGAGGTGAGGGAATTGCCTGATCCCATGGGTTCAAGAACAGCCTGGGCAACTTTGCAAGACCTCATCTCTACAATACATTTAAAAAAATTAGCCGGGCATGGTAGCGCACGCCTGTAGTTCCGGCTACTTGGAAGGTTAAGGCAAAAGGATCTCTAGAGCCCTGCAGGTCAATGCTGGAGTAGCCGTGAGCATGCCACTGCACTCTAACCTGGGCGATGGAGTGAGACTCCAACTCAAAAATAAAATTTACAAAGTCAAGATGTTCAATGAACAACAAGCAGGATTAAAAGAAAGAAAATCGTGAGTTTGAGACCTCCCTGGGCAAGTTGGTGAGATCTCATCTCTACAATAAATCAAAAATTAGCCGGGCGTGGTAGCGTGTGCCTGTAGTTCCAGCTACTCGGAAGGCTGAGGCAGAAGGATCACCGGAGCCCAGCAGGTCGAGGCTGCGGTGGCTGGGAGCAGCCACTGAACTCCAGTCTGGGTGACAGAATGAGACTCCTACTCAAAAAAAAAAAAAGAAAGAAAGAAAACATCACCAAGTCAAATCATAGCTAAATGTTGAAAAACAAAGATTAAAAAGAAAATGCCAAAAGAAGCAAAAGAAAAATGACAAATTATACACAGGAAAATAACTATCCAATTAAGGACTGATAATTCACCAAAATGATAAAAACCAGAAGAAAGTATACAACATTTTAAAGTATTAAAATCTTTTTTAAAAATCTGTCAATCTAGAATTCTAGATTCAATAAGAATATTCTTCTAGAATCAAGGAGAAATAAATTTTTGAATTAAAAAGACAGAGTAGCCAGGCTCAGTGGCTCAACCTGTAATCCCGCGCCTTTGGGAGGCTGAGGTGAGTGGATTGCCTGAGCCCGCGGGTTCGAGACCCGCCTGGGCAGCGAGACCTCATCTCTACAATAAATAAAAAAAAAAAAATCAGCCGGGCGTGGTGGCGCATGCCTGTAATTCCGGCTACTCGAAAGACTGAGGCGGAAGGATCGCCGGAGCCCAGCAGGCTGAGGCTGCGGTGGCCGGGAGCGGCCACTGCACTCCAGTCTGGGTGACAGAGTGAGACTCCAACTCAAAAAAAAAAAAGACAGAGTAAACTTGTCACGAACAGATTTTCACTCCTGGAAACACTAAGAAAGTTTTCTAAACTGAAGGGAAAAGATACCAAATAGGAACTCAGAGTCTCAGAAATGAAAGAAGAATATTAAAAACATAAAATATCTAGATAAACACAAAGTTCTACTTTTCCTCCCTTTATTTATAATACAGATTACTTTATTTTATTTATTTATTTATTTATTTTGAGTTGGAGTCTCACTC
>NW_007217479.1:626063-636730 GCF_000164805.1 Carlito syrichta
GAACCCACGGGCTCAGGCAATCCACTCACCTCGGCCTCCCAAAGTGCTGGGATTACAAGCTGAGCCACCGAGCCTGGCCTAGATTACTTTAAAACAGAAGTGTTATCACTGACTTATGTGAGTTGTGACACATGGGGATGTAATTCATATAATACCTAAGGCACAAAAATGGTTGCAAAAGTTACATGGCTGCAAATTTTATCCATTTTGTGTGAAACGTTAACAGTAAGTAGACTATCAAAAGTTAAAGATATGGCCGGGCTCGGTGGCTCGAAGTGAGAGGCCGAAGTGAGAGGATTACCTGAGCCCAGGGGTTCAAGCCAGTCTGGACAACTTGGTGAGACCTCCTCTCTACAATAAATCACAAAAACTAGCCAGGCATGGCGGCATGCATCTGTAGTTTCAGCTACTTGGAAGGCTGAGGCAGAAGGATCACCTAAGCCCAGCAGGTTGAGGCTGCAGTAGCCGTGAGTGTGCCACTGCACTCCAAGCCTAGGCGACAAGAGTGAAACTCCAACTCAAAAAAAAGAAAAAGAAAAGAAAATTTGAGCTATACTGATATCAGATAAAATAGATTTGAAGGCAAAAAATTAAAGAAATAAAAAGAGACATTTTATAATAGTAAAAGGACTAATTCAACAAGAAGACATAACAACCATAAATACATGTGTACCTAATAACAGATCTTCAAAATATGTGTAGTAGAAATAACAGAATTAAAGAGTGAAACAGTTCCATGATCATAGAGATTTTAACACTTCACTCTCAGAAAGAGATAGAAAAACTAGATAAACAATTGGATAAATATCATCAGCAAAAATCTAAACAACTTTAATCACTTAAATCTAATTGATAATTATAAAATACCACATCCAACAATTTCAACAATAAATATTCTTTTTTGAACGTACTGATTTTTTCATCAGGATGTGTGGTATCTGAATTTTAAACGAGGCTCAGCAAATTTTAAAAGATTGAAATAGTACAGTGGATTTAGTTAGAAGTGAATAATATCAGTTGTCTAGGAAAGCCCCAAGTGCTTGAAAATAGAATAACATTTTAAAAAAAGAAAGAAAGAAAAGAAAAAGAAAATAGAACAACACATTTTAAAAGAATTCATTGATCAAAAAATAAATCACAAGAAAAATATAAAATGTGTTAAAATGAATTAAAGGTTTAAATAGAACCTATTAAAATATGTGGCATGGCTGGGCTCGATGGCTCAGCCTGTAATCTCAGCACTTTGGGAGGCTGAGGTGAGTGGATTGCCTGAGCCCACAGGTTTGAGACCCACCCAGGCAACTTGGCGAGACCTCATCGCTACAATAAATCAAAAATTAGCTGGGCGTGGTAGCGCGTGCCTGTAATTCCAGTTACTTGGAAGGCCAAGGTGGAAGGATCGCCTGAGCCCAGCAGGTTGAGGCTGCAGTGGCCGGGAGCGTGCCACTGCACTCCAGTCTGGGCAACAAAGTGAGACTCCAACTCAAAAAATAAAATAAAATAAAATAAAATAAAATAAAATAAAATATGTGGCATGCACTAAGTTAGTGCTTAGCAGGAAATGAATAGCTTTAAAAGTTTACATTAAAAAAGAGCAAATATCTAAAACACAATTATCTAAGTTTCTGCCTTACTAAAAGGAGAGTAAGTGAACCCAAATTCAGTATAAGAAATGACATAATGAAGAGCAGAAGTCAATAAAATACAAAATGGCCAAACAATAGGGAAAAATCAATTACACAAAAACTGTTTTTAAAAGAGATCAATAAAATTAATAACTTTTAGCTAAGCTGATCAAAAACAAAGAAAAAAAGCCACAAATTATCAAAATCATAAGTAAGAGGTAAACACCAATACTGGTCCTAACAGACATCAAAGACTCACAGAGTTTATTATTAATAATTTTAGCCAATAAACTAATTTTGAGACATAAATTACCAAACTGACTCAAGAAGAAATAAATAATTTAAGTAACCTCATATCAATTGAAGAAATTAAATTTGTAAATAAACTTCAATTAGAAAATTTCAGGCTCAGATGGCTTCATTAGTTCATTCTATCAACTATTTAAAGAAGAAATACCAATCCTACAGAAACTTTTTCAAAAAATAGAAAAGAAGAAAATATTTCTCAACTCATTTTAGGAGGTATTGCCCTGACACCACAGAGATAACAAGGAAAGAAAACAACAGGCCAATATCCCTCATGAATATAGATACAAAAATAAATTTTAGAAAATAAGATGTAACAATATATAAAAAGAATAATACATCATGACCATGTGGACTTAACTGAGAAATGCAAGATTGTAATTCATGTTAATAGAATAAAGAAGAAAAACATGATTATGTCAATAGATTTAGAAAAAAAGTTTGACAAAATTCATTCATAATAAAAATTCTCCCAAAATAAGAATAAAGGTAAACTTCCTCAACTTGATAAATAACACTTATAAAAACAAACTGCAGCAAGCATCATACTTAATGTTAAGAAACTGAATACTTTTCCCCTAAGATCAGGAGCTATGCAAGAATATCCATCTCACCACTGCTATGCAACATAGCACTGGAAGGTCTAGCCAGAGCCATAAGGTCAGAAAAGAAAAGAAAAGACACACAGGTTGAAAAGAAAGAAATAAAACTCTCTCTATTTGCAAATGACATCATTGTCTCTTAGAAAAATCCCAATAAATCTTTTTTTTTTTTTTAACTTCTGGAAGAAATGAGTTTAGCAAGCTTACAGGCTATCAAACAAACATACAAATATCAAACATATTTCTGTATATTAGCAACAAATACATGGGCACCAATATTTAAAATATAATGCCAGTTACAATCATTCAAACAATAAAATATTTGGTGTTAATCTAACAAAAGATGTTCAGGACTTACATGTTGAAAGCTTCAAAATTTTAATGAAATAAATCAAAGGACATCTAAGTAAATGGTTGACATACCATTATCATGGATATGAAGAGTCAACATAGTAATGATGTCAGTTTTCCCCAGATTGATAAACTGCCTATCAAAATCCCAGCAAGGGCCGGGCTCAGTGGCTCAGCCTGTAATCCCAGCACTTTGGGAGGCCAAGGTGACTGGATTGCCTGAGCCCACGGGTTCGAGACCCGCCTGGGCAACTTGGTGAGACCTCATCTCTACAATAAATCAAAATCAGCTGGGCGTGGTAGCACATGCCTGTAGTTCCAGCTACTTGGAAGGCTGAGGCTGAAGGATCTGCCAGAGCCTGGCAGGTCGAAGCTGCAGTGGCCGGGAGCAGCTACTGCACTCCAGTTTGGGTGACAGAGACTACAGCTAAAAAAAAAAAAAAGAAATCCCAGCAAGATTTTTATACATATAGATAAACTTATTCTAAAATTTATATGGAAAGGTAAAGGAAGTAAAATAACTGAAACAATTTTGAAAAAAACAAGTGGGAGAAATCATACAACCTGGTTTTAGGACTTATTAGATAGTAGCAGTGATCGAGTAAGCAAGAAGGATGGATAAAAAGATCAATGGAATAGAATAGAGAAAAGAGAACCCAGAAATAGTCCCACACAAGTAGGACCACCTTTTTTTATTTTGACAAAAGTGCAAATGCAATTTAATTCAATGGGTAGTCAAGGATAGTTTTTTGTTTTGTTTTGTTTTGTTTTTTAACAAACAGTGATGGAGCAAGTGGATATTCATCGGCAAAAAAAAAAAGAAAGAAAGAAAAATAACCTCAACCCAAACCTCATGCCTTTGACAAAAATTAATTTAAAGTGGACCACAGATGTAAATGTAAAACTTTCAAACTTTTTTTTTTTTTTTTGATTTTTATTGTAGAGATGAGGTCTCGCAAAACTTACAAACTTTTAAGACAACATGGAGGGAAATCTTCAGGAACTAGGGCTTAGTGAAGAGTTCTTAGATCACAGGAAAAAAAAGAGAGGAAAAAACAATTTAAATGATAGATTGGACTTCATCAATACTAAAAACTTTTGCTCTTCAAAACACCCTCTTAAGAGGAAGAAAAGACAAGTTATAGACTAGAAGAAGATATCTGCAAAGGACTCCTATCTGGAATATATAAAGAACTCTTAAAACTCAACAGTAGAAAACACAAACAGTTTAATTAGGATATGGGAAAAAGATATGAAGAGACATGTTAATAAAGAGGATATACAAATGGCATATAAAAAGATTCTAAACATCATTAACCAATAGAGAAATGCAAATTAAGACCACTATGAGATATTTCTACATATCTATTAGATCAACTAAAACTTAAAAATAGCCATAATATCAAGTCATGACCAGGATACAGAGAAACTGGATCTCTTTTTTTTTTTTTTTTTGAGTTGGAGTCTCACTCTGTCACCCAGACTGGAGTGCAGTGGCACACACCCAGCCACCGCAGCCTCGACCTGCTGGGCTCCAGCCATCCTTCCTCCTCACCTTCCAAGTAGCTGGAAGTACAGGTGCGCGCTACCACACCCGGCTAATTTTTTTATTTATTGTAGAGATGAAGTCTTGCCAAGTTGCCCAGGCGGGTCTCGAACCCGCGGGCTCAGGCAATTCACTCATCTCAGCCTCCCAAAGCGCAGGATTACAGGCTGAGCCACCCAACCCATCTGAAACTGGATCTCTTATCTGATGGTCATGCAAAATGATACGACCACTCTGGAAAAGAGCTTGACATTTTCTTTAAAAAAGTAAATCCTCACTCACCATAACTTAAAGCAATCGCACTCCTAGGTATTCATCCCAGAGAAATGAAAACTTATGTCAACTGGAAAACCGATATATAATTGTTCTTAGCCACTTTATTTGTAATATCCCAAACTGAAAACAACCAAAATGTCTTTCAATAGGTGAATGATTAATTAAACAGAGGTACATTTATACTTCAGAAAGCTACTCGGCAATAAAGAGAAATGAACTATTGATACTTGCAATAGCTTGGATTGATCTCAAAGGCATTATGCTGAGTGAAAAAAAGCCAATCTCAAAATGTCACATATTGTATGATTCCATTGATATAGCACTCTTGAAATGAAAAAGTTATAGTGATGGAAAACAGGTTAGTGGTTACCAGTGTTCAAGGATGTTTGGGGAGAGGGGAATAAGTAATTATAAAGAGGTAGCACAAAGAAGATCTTTATGGTGACGGAATAGTTTTGCATCTTGACTGTGGCGGTGGTTACCTAAATACACATGTATAATAAAATACATAGAACTATACACACACATTGTACCAATGTCAAATTCCTAGTTTTTTGTATTTTGTTTTTTAGTTGCAGTCTCACTCTGTCATCTAGGCTGGAGTGCAGTGGCACACTCACGACCACCCCAGCGTTGACCTGCTGAGCACCAGTGATCCTTTCGCCTCAGCCTTCCAAGTAGCCAGAACTACAGGTACATGCTACCACACCTGGCTAATTTTTTATTTTTTTGTAACGACAAGATCTTGCCAAGTTGCCCGGGCTGGTCTCAAACCCACAGGCTCAGGCAATCCACTCGCCTCAGCCTCCCAAGTGCTAGCATTACAGGTTGAGCCACTGAACCCGGCCTTTAGTTTTAATATTATACTATAACCACACAAACTGTAACCATTGGGAGAAACAGAGCGAAGGGTACATGGGTGCCTTTTGTACTACCTCTATAACTTGCTGTGAACCCATAGTTCTTTCCAAATAAGAAGCTTAATTAAAATTCTATTGTATATCTATATAAAGGTAATTAATAACTGGAAAATAAAGGTTTGAAAATGCCACTAATAGTATCAAAAAATAGTTTAGAATGAATTTAAAGAAAGATGTGCCAAGACCTATTCCTCGAAAACTAAAAATATTATTAAGAGAAATGTTTTTAAAACCTAAGTAAATGGAGAGGTATACCATGTTCATGGGTTTAAAAACTCAGTATTGTTAAAATATTCATTCCTCCAAATTGACCTATACACTGAATACAACCCTGATCAAAATCATAGCTGATTGTTTTGGAGAAACTGATAAGCTGATTTTAAAATTATATGTTAAAACAAAGAATTAAAAATAGTCAAAATAATTTTAAAAATATAAGCGTATTTGAAGGACTTGCATTACCTGATTTCAGGATTACTCTAAAACCACAATAATCAAAGTTTTGTGGCACTAGTATAATTTTAGACATATACATCAATAGAACACAAGATAGAATCCAGGAAAAGATTTACACTTATATAATCAGTTAACTTTTGTTTTTATAAAAGTGCCAAGGTAATTGAATGGGGAATGTATAATATTTTCACAAAACAGTATTAGACATTTTTCTGAGAGAAAAATATGGAATCTTAAAACACTATGCAAAATGATCAAAATAGATCACAGATTTAAATAAGAGCTACCATGATAATATTTCTGGAAGAAGAATTAAGAGAAAATCTTTATGCTATTGTGTTGGCAAAGAGTATCTAAACATGGCACAAACAGCATTAATCACAAAAGAAAATATAATAAAATAGCTTTCATAAAAATTAAAAACTTGTATTCACCTGAGGACACATTTAAGAAAATGAAAAGACAAACACAGACTAGCAGAAAATATCTGCAAAATACATAGTGGTGAAAGGCTTGTGTACAAAATAATAAGAGAGCAAACAATGCAACTTTTTAAAATAGGCAAAAGATATAAACAGACACCTCCCAAAGAAAATATATGAACAACCAACATGGACATGACAAGTAAACAGGGAAATACAAATGAAAACTACAATGTACCCTATGCACCCACGAGGATGGGTAAAAACATTTTTAACTGTCAACACCAGGTGTTAGTGAACTTGTAGAACAACTGGACTTTCAAACGCTGCCAGTGGAAGTGTAAAATGGTGCAGCCACCTTGCAAAGTGTTTGGCAGTGCCTGGTAAAACTAACCATACTCCCACTCTGTAACCTCACAATTCCACTCCTAGACTATGACCTCAGAGAAGAAGTGTCACTGAGTAGGACCTTGAAGGACGAGACAAATTTAATAAACAGAGAAGGCGGAGCGATGTAGCAGCAGAAACAGCAAAGGCAAAATCATAGGCAAGGTCTTGTGTGATGTTAGTTTGGGAGAGTCACAGGTATTTTGGTGGGACTGGAGCTTAGGGGTAAAAAACTGGGAAAGAAAGAATGAAGAGCACTTGGTCCCTGTTTTAGTTGTTTGCTGTCTGATTAATCTCTGCATTTGGGCATTGCTGTCCCAGCCCTGCCTGTGTCCACAGGGTCAACCTCTTAGGAAAACAGCAGGGCACCCTATACCTGTTCATTCAGGGCCATCAGCCAGGTTCAGCATGAAGAATCCACTTTTGAGTCAGATCATCAATGACATTGGATCCATACTGTCAAGTCTACAAGACTGTAGAATTTCCCCAATGTATTCACATGGGGTTCAATTAAATATATAATAGTGAATCTTTCTAAGTATGTGCAGATATGAAGTATAAATTTATCCAGCACCCTACATGTTACAATTCACCTTCTCACCTGTTGACCAGTTGATTCTACCAATGTTCCCATGAGTCAGGAAGGCAGAGAAAATGCACCCCACTGTATAGATGGAGAAAAGGCTAGAGTATCAGGTAGGTTCAAGGTTGATATCCCCTGTCACAAAGTGGCCAAAGAACATTAATTGTCTGAAGAACAGGGACAGGAGAAGGAGTAGTTTATTGACCAAGTCTTCATCCTGCTTTTGGGGCCTCATAGCTTTCATCTAAATATCAAAAAGTCTCATTTTCTGTGGACTTCATAAAAGTTTATTTCGATCAGATCAACAAGACCCACAGAGTATTAAAAATCATACCTTCTGGTTTCCCTGCTACTGACCATGAGATTCATGTTCAGTGATTAACTTATTCTTGAGATGAAATGCTCTTTTGGTAATGCTAATTAATAACACTCCTATTCTGTCCCCCTTTGTGAAGCTGAATTACAGAGCATAGATGCTGGAAGGCCTTTAGAGGCACTAGTTAATGTGGTTTTAAAGTTTTTTTCATTTACTGATCAGCACCTATCATCTCCTTAACTCATAACCTGTGAAGTAGCAGCCTGAATCATTATTCCCATCTTACAACTGAAATAACTAAGACAGAAAGTGGGTCAGGTGCAGTGGCTCAAGCCTGTAATCCCAGCACTTTGGGAGCCCAAGGCAGGAGGGTCACTTGCGCCCAGGAATTGGAGATCAGCCTGGGCAGCACAGTGAGACCTTGTCTCTACAAAAAAATCAAAAAATTAGCCAGGCGTGGTGGTATGTGCCTGTAGTTCCAGCTACTCGGAAGGCTGAGGAGGGAGGCTCACCTGAGTCCAGGAGATTGAGGCTGCAGTGAGCCACGATCATGCCTCTGCACTCTAGCCTGGGCAATAAAGTGAGACCCTGACTCAAAAAAAAATTTTTTTTTAAATTTTTTTAAAAAGACAAAAAGTGGCTAAGCCACTTCCCCAAGTCTGGAATACATGCCTTATTACCCCCAGCAATGCTCAATCTACCACATCAAACTCCCTTCTCCTTTCCATCCAACAGATTAGCTATAAATGTCAACATCCCTCAACTTCACAAACAAGGAAACTGCAGCTCAGAGGAGCCAAGGTCTGGCCTTGACAGCAGTGGAGAGAGAGAGAGAGAGAGAGAGAGAGGGAGAGAGAGGGAGAGGGAGAAAATATAGAGCATTCCCTTCGCCATCATGAGGGTTGTCACATGCCAGCTGTCTTAACCTAAATATGACCCCCAGGCCAATATCAAAAGGAGAGTAACGGTGTCCATCTACCCACTCATGGGTAGCTGGCCACATTGTGCTGTCCTGGCAACAGCTGAGGCTGCTCCAGGCCATTCTCTTGAAACACAAATAGCATCCCCCCCAGCCCAGCTTCCACTGACAGGCAGGCTCTGAGGCCAGCAGGCTGCTGCCTGAAGGAGCTCCCAGCAGGAGCTGGATGGAGGCCGGCGAGGTTACAGGTGCTTTTCATCCAGCCTCACAGGAGAGCACCAACTTCCTGCTGCTAGAAATTTGTCTGCAAATTTTTGTCTTCATTCAAATCGATGGATGGCGGCCGGGAGACACTGGGGTGATATGATAACTTGATTAAGCCCCAGGACAGATGACACGGTAGCTCAAAGGCCATGTGCTCTCCTCCTTAACCTCTTCAAGGGAGACCGCAGGCTTTGCTAGTAATTGGCCCATTGTCCCTTCCCCTGTGCTTCCCGTAGAAGCCCCCAGTTGCCTGGCCCTGGGCTCCTCTCTAGGGCCGTCTTAAATACTCTCAGGCCCAGTGAGCTGTGAAAAATACCTGCTCAACATGACATACCAGAGTCATGTTTTGAGAAGCTGAAAATGACCCTTACTGGAAACAATTACTTAGCAAGATATTCTCCCATCCTCCATCCCGGCTGAAAATTGCAACACACTTGGAGATGAAAGGATGAGACCATTTCTTTAAAAAATGGATTCACACTCTTAGAATATTCTGCTCCCTCTTGGAGAAATATCCCCTGACCTTTCATTTTTGTCCAGTTTGGAGTCGCCTGCTGGATTACACATTACTGAGGGTGTTTTGCACCAACTATTCCCAGAGACTCGGGCATATGCCGGTGTTTGCCTGTCTTAAATGAGCCAGTGTGGACACATGTGTATGCCATCACTTCTGGAACAGAGGTGCCGTGTCAAACAGGAAGGAAGTG
This sequence comes from Carlito syrichta, assembly GCF_000164805.1. Taxonomy (NCBI): domain Eukaryota; kingdom Metazoa; phylum Chordata; class Mammalia; order Primates; family Tarsiidae; genus Carlito; species Carlito syrichta. The sequence continues at coordinate 635,744 of NW_007217479.1, forward strand.
CTCTAAGTAGAAAGATAAATAGATACTTGTGATGGTGATCGTTTTTCCCCCTCCATTTTAAAATCTTCTGTGAGCCTTTGTTCGGTGATAGACTTAAGGAATTTCAGAGCTAAAAGAGTTCAAACGAATCCGCCCAATCCACTTTCTGTAGGAATATATTAAAGGAATAAAATTCACCACTGTCAGTTCAGCATTTAAGATGGATCCTCGTTGGGGACCGTGAAAAACAGAGCTGTTAGTGGCACTTTGAAAATAAGCAAGGTGTACCATTAAAGGCTAAAGAAACGCTATTTAAAATTTTCATTCCTTATGATTTATTGCCTGAATCTCCGTACAAGAAAGAGGGCTACGTAGGCCAACATCACCGGTTCTGTGTTTGTCATGGGAATGGAATGTCTTTTGAACTGCTAAAGTAGATAATTCCATGCCTGGAAGGAAAATGAAGAAAGGGGAGAGGGGGGAGGACGGGAGGGGGAAAGATCCCCTCATTTCCTAATAATTGCAAAGGCAAGGAAAGCGCCTCGGTGGCCTTCGGGAGGACGCGACCATGCGGCCCACGGTTACGCGCCCGGTTCCCAGCGGGGCCTGGGAGCGACTGCCGGGACCCCCGCGGCCCGGGCCGTTTGCTCCTTTCCTGCAGCGGCGAGTTGTGTTCGTTTGTTTGTTTAATCTTTAACCCGCGATGTTGCTCGACCGTCGGCCTCTTGGCCCCTGCGGGCAGCGCGTCCCGCGTGCAGGGCCCCGGGCCTCGCGACCACCCGGAGCCTCCACTCCCGGGCCGCGGCTGGAAAGGCCATTCCAGGGGGGCGTTGCGCACTGCCCACAGCAACTCCAGCCATTGTCCCGGCTCGCGCGGCCCGGGGCTGAAGAAGGGGCTTTCCAAAGGGTTTTTCGGGAACAAAGGGGACCCAGGCGCCGGGCTTCATCCCGGCCTCATGGGCCACACCAGGGAGCCCGCCCCTGGTCGCCGCAGCCCGGGGCACAACC
>NW_007217479.1:636963-639605 GCF_000164805.1 Carlito syrichta
CCCTCCCTCATGCCCCCCCTCCTGTCCTCCTCCTCACGGCTTCCCTCTCCTCTCCCCCCTTCTGTCTTTTCCCTCCTGCCCTCCCCTCTTGTCCTCCCCTCTTGCCCTCCTCCCCATGCCCTCCCCTTGTGTCTTCCCCCCTGCATTCCCCTTGTGTCTTCCCCCTCCTGCGCTTACCCTCATGATTTCCCCCTCATGCCCTTCCCTGCCTGTCCTCCCCCTCATCTTTCCCATCCTGCCTCTCCCCTTATTTCCTCCACCTCATGTCCTGCCCTCCCTTCTCTTGCACTCTGGACATGCTGCACCCTGTGCCTCTGCCCTGCTGGGCTCCCTCCTGTCTAATAAATGCAAACCACCACGAGGATTCTCCAGCCCCTGGGGTCCCTCTGAAACTGCCCCCTCTTTCTCCATGCGTGTGCACCTGTCCCTTTCCTGGTGGGGAGTTCTAGCAGTTTGAGATGAGGGAAGGATTTGGACCTAAGTCTCCACTCTGAGAAATCACATTTAGAAGACCAGAGCACTGGCGCTGACTCCTGCCTGACTGTTATCTGACCCCCTTCTCCATCGGCTAGACAACCCGGCTGACCATAGCCAGGAGTGGGACATCCGACAGCACTGGTTTTAGATGTAAAGTGGACATATGCATGACCTCAAGCATAATCTCTAAGCCTCTTGGGCAAAATGAAACTAGGCATTTGTAAGAGGGAGTGCTCCCCTTTCTAGCAGGTGCCTCGTAAATCACAATGACAGTGTCATTATGGCATGGAATGCTCCACAGCCAATGGCAGCAGCTTTGAAAAGTGTTTCTGAGTAGAGCATAGTGGCTCCCTCCTGTAGTCCTGGCTACTCAGGTGACTGAGGCAGGAGGATTGCTTGAGACCAGGAGCTCAAGGCTGCAGTGAGTTATGATCGTGCATCACTGCACTCCAGTCTGCGTGATAGAGATCCTGCTTCTTAAAAAAAGAAAGAAAGAAAAGAAAGCAAGTGCTTCTGAGTGAAGAGGTCTGTGGTGGGGCAAACAGCAGCCCAGGCATGTCACAGGGCTGCTCTTCCACTGAGACGATGCCTGCTCCATGCACCTGCCTATACTTGAACAAGCTCCTCTTCATACGAACCTTCAAAGCCTGCAGCAAGCCCTCAGAGCAGGCACTACACAGTGGCAATTTCTGGTGCCTTTGACTCCAGACAAGCCGAACAGGCCACACTATGGGAAGTCGGGGTAAACGGAATAGACAGATTTTCCTGGGTGACTGGGAGGGCAATTCCGCATCAAACCACTGCCATGCTCCACTTCTCACAGAGGATCTGGCCAGCGACTACAGGATGCAGGTGAAAGAACATCTACCAGTGGAATAAGAAGGCAGCCCCAAGGGGAGCTTCCCGGAGGGCCAGAGAGCTTGCACTCCGGCTCCTCGGTGCCACCCCAGGTCAGTGAAAAGGCTGCCCCAATGGTGCCCACACCAAGGACTCCCGATAACATCAGTGAGGCTTGGGCAGGACAGGTGGGAACCACAGCCCCATAGGCAGCTTGAACAGCTTCAGATCCTGTCCTCCATCCCGACAGAAGGTTGGCTGTTCCTTCTCACTTGAGGTGGGCAATGAGAAAGGCGACTTGTTGCAGAGTGAAGCAGCCAGTGATTCAAGCTGGGAGTTGGAACACCTTTCCCCAGCTCGCAACCCACAGCCTCCCCATGACTACTGTGGGAGCAAGGAGGGAAAACGCAGGATAGTGGTCACCTGTGGTCCTGGAGATGGGTTCGTGCCCTGTGACTCCTTCAAGCAGGGCAAAAAAATGCCACTGATGCCCTACCATCCACAGCACACCAACTGTCGTGTCCAAGGTCCCCAAAGGAAGGAGTAATAGATTGGGTGTTTTCAAAGCACACCATCTTTTTCTTGCTGGGTTGATTTTCAGCTAACCTGACTAATAACTGGGCTGGGTATGTTACTGTCTGCTTTGGCATGTATATATTTTAACCTGTGTACATATATTTACATTTCCTCTCTTTTTTTCCTACAGTGATCATGAATCAAAATAGTGAAAGGGTTTTTTTTTTTTTTAATTGTTAAAAAAGAAACAGGAGGCCGAGCACGGTGGCTCAAGCCTGTAATCCCAGCACTTTGGGAGGCGGAGGCGAGAGGATTGCCTGAGTTCAGGGGTTTGAGACCAGCCTGGGCAACTTGGCGAGATCTTGTCTCTACAATAAGTAAATAAATAAAAATAAGCTGAGCATGGTGATGAGCACCTGTAGTTCCAGCTACTCGGAAGGCTGAGTCAGAAGGATCGCCTGAGCCTACCAGGTCGAGGCTACAGCAGCCGTGAGCGTGCCACTGCACTCCAGCCTGGATGACAGAGTGAGATTTCAACTCACAAAAAAAGAAAAGGAAAAAAAGAAACAAGAACTCATTGGATAGTCTGAGAACTTGGATATGCCAGTGAAGGAAACTCCTAGTTGAGATTAAAATAGGCTTTAAAGCTGTCAAAGATGTTGAGGTGTTTGGTAACTTGTGTTCAAGCTATGTGTCGGGCATGAATGAGGAAGGGTTGCATTGCCAGCCCCAGACCCCATGTGTATGCAGTGACTCCATTTGTCATCCTCCCAGATAAAATCATTTCACTTCTTTTTTTTTTTTTTTTTTTT
>NW_007217479.1:639625-641861 GCF_000164805.1 Carlito syrichta
AGGCTTCCATAATGAGATTCCCAGCTGCTCAGTAAACCAGAGTGGTGAGATATCCAGGGCCTGCTCTGACTGGAGCAGAATTCTATGGGCTGCTCTTGGAAGGAGAATCTGTTTAATCTGGAGCAATGGGATCTCAAAATGAGTGGTATATTTCTTTTCTTTTCTTTTCTTTGCAGGGGATACTTCGGGTTGATGAGATATTATGTAAATATTTATTGGTGATGGTTTCAAAAGTCTGGGGAGAAATCTGCAAAGCTAAAAATTTAACATATACCTAATACTCAAATGCATTGTATATAATAAAACAATCCATTGTAAGTCTAAAGTCTTGCTTTTGTGAAACTATGAAAGTTTCCAAATTAATTTTGCTCAATCTTCTATCTTAACACAATACTTAATATTAACTGAACTGTTTTTGAGCTCTGATTTTGGACTAGCTATACATCTTATTTCATTAGACTTATTTCTGAAGTCTTTAAGCTTTCTCACCAGTGTGGTATGAAGCCAATTGTGGATGAATCAACACACTGGCATACAAGCTGGTCTTCACAACTCAGGTTTGACATGTATATAAAAGCAGTGTTAGCCGGGCTCGGTGGCTCAGCCTGTAATCCCAGCGCTTTGGGAGACTGAGGTGAGTGGATTGCCTGAGCCCATGGGTTCGAGACTCGCCTGGGCAACTTGGCGAGACCTCATCTCTACAATAAATCAAAAATTAGCCAAGTGTGGTAGCGGGTGCCTGTAGTTCCAGCTACTTGGAAGGCTGAGGCGGAAGGATCGCTGGAGCCCAGCGGGTGGAGGCTGTGGTGGCCGGGAGCGGCCACTGCACTCCAGTCTGGGTAACAGAGTGAGACTCCAACTCAAAAAAAAAAAAAAAAAGCAGTGTTTAAGTGAACACCACTATATTTTTAAAAAACAAAATGATGGTCTTCGGTGTGATTCACAATTTTGGGAAGCTAGAACATATTTGATGCTTTTTTTTTTTTAATTTTTATTTTTTGAGTTGGAGTCTCACTCCTTCGCCCAGACTGGAGTGCCGTGGTCGCTCCCAGCCACTGCAGCCTCGACCTGCTGGGCTCCAGCGATCCTTCCACCTCAGCCTTCCAAGTAGCTGGAACTACAGGCATGTGCCACCATGCCTGGCTAATTTTTGATTTATTGTAGAGATGAGGTCTCGCCAAGTTGCCCAGGCTGTTCTCAAACCCATGGATTCAGGCAGTCCTCTCACCTCGACCTCCCAAAGTGCTGGGATTACAGGCTTGAGCCACCGTGCCCGGCCTAGATCATTTCACATCTAAGTGGAAACATTCCTTCTCCCAAAGCCTCCTAGACCTGATGGCTGACACCGTCTGTCCTGCATATAAGAACTGTGTCCTAGAAGTACAAGGAGGCCAACTGCAGTCTTCCTGGGGCAATTTGCCACACAAGTTTTTTCCCCATCTGGAATGGCGGAGCAAATGACAGTTTGGCTGTTGGAACACTCTTGAAGCACATTAGATGAACAGGCCTCGAGGCAAGGTGGGCTGAGGCCCAGGACAGATGATGCAATTCTGGCCTTCTCAGAGGGCTGGCTGGGGACAGAGGTGGAAGGCTTCCATAATGAGATTCCCAGCCTGCTCAGTAAACCAGAGGTGGTGAGATTATCCCAGGGCCCTGCTCTGACTGGAGCAGAATTCTATGGGCTGCTCTTGGAAGGAGAATCTGTTTAATCTGGAGCAATGGGATCTCAAAATGAGTGGTATATTTCTTTTCTTTTCTTTTCTTTGCAGGGGATACTTCGGGTTGATGAGATATTATGTAAATATTTATTGGTGATGGTTTCAAAAGTCTGGGGAGAAATCTGCAAAGCTAAAAATTTAACATATACTTAATACTCAAATGCATTGTATATAATAAAACAATCCATTGTAAGTCTAAAGTCTTGCTTTTGTGAAACTATGAAAGTTTCCAAATTAATTTTGCTCAATCTTCTATCTTAACACAATACTTAATATTAACTGAACTGTTTTTGAGCTCTGATTTTGGACTAGCTATACATCTTATTTCATTAGACTTATTTCTGAAGTCTTTAAGCTTTCTCACCAGTGTGGTATGAAGCCAATTGTGGATGAATCAACACACTGGCATACAAGCTGGTCTTCACAACTCAGGTTTGACATGTATATAAAAGCAGTGTTAGCCGGGCTCGGTGGCTCAGCCTGTAATCCCAGCGCTTTGGGAGACTGAGGTGAGTGGA
>NW_007217479.1:642254-650724 GCF_000164805.1 Carlito syrichta
ATCCACTCACCTCAGCCTCCCAAAGCACGAGATTACAGGCTGAGCCACCAAGCCCGGCATATTTGATGCTTTAATAGGCACTCTGCATGGATCATACTTGAATAACTGTGGGTGATATTGAACCTCTGGAACTGTAAGGAACAAAGTTAAGTGATGCATCACCATTTCAAAAAAAAACTGCAAACTTTATACATTCCATATAATAATGGATTAGTCACCCCATTTTAAAATTTCATTTATTTTGGAGTTGTGGGTTAAAAGTGGGGATTGGCCACATAAGTAGTCCGCTTGCAAGTGAAGTTTGGGTACCTAGCTGGCCCTCTCTCCTTCTGGTAGTGGACCAGGTACCCAGTGTGTTGCCACGTGTCCCTTTCCCTCCTCTTTCCCTCTTTCCCTCGCAGTGCCCAGTGTCTGCTGATCCCCCCCCTTGTGCTAGTGTGACCAGTGTTCAGGGCTTCACTTATGAGTGAGAACATGCGATATTCCATTCTTTGTTTCTGTAGTCACCCATTACCATGACTGGCATCCAGAAACATCATCACAATAACTGTTCATTTGTTCATCATTCGTTTGATGTTGGCATCTGCTTTTTATGGTTGTACCTTCAGCAAACACTTATTAATTTCCTCAAATGATCTAGGCTTTGGACTAAGGACCTAGAATTGAAGTGAATCTGCATCATTTCTGTTCTTGGAGTCACATTCAGAGGAAGACACAAACATGGAAGCAAATAAAGATGGAATCATGCTACAAGTGTTAAAAAAATAAAGAGCCAAAAGGCAGAAGATACAAACTCTGCCCAGAAGAGGGACTAGAAAGTAGGGAAGGCTTCCTGAAGGAGGAGGCATTGGAAATGGCTCCTTGCTGTCATGGTCCCACTCCAGGACTGTAGTCACAGCCTCCTGAGTGGTCTCCCAGCTTCCACACTTAAAGCAAGGGAATAAGTAAAGCTTCTGACAGCATGTCAGGGGACTGCCCTCACCACCCCGTCCTGGAGTTCCTCAGCTTAAGTGAGGAATAGCCATTCTGATTAAAAGTGACAGCCAGGCCCCATCAACAAGGACCCTCAGCCAACTAGCAATAAAAAAACACATTCACTTACTAAACATTAACGTCATGAAGGGTACAATTCCATGACCCACACTCATTAATTCTGACTCCCACCCTTGGCTGATAACCCTGAGTGTCAAGTTGCCTTTGTACCTACTGTTCCTTCTGCCTGTGGTACTCTCTTCCTTTCATTTTTTTTTTTTTTTTTGAGTTGGAGTCTCACTCTGTCACTCAGACTGGAGTGCAGTGGCCGCTCCTGGCCACTGCAGCCTCGACCTGCTGGGTAGGCAATCTTTCCACTTTAGCCTTCCAAGTAGCTGGAACTACAGGTGTGTGCTACCATGCCCAGCTAATTTTTTATTTTATTGTAGAGATGAGGTCTTGCCAAGTTGCCCAGGCGGGTCTCGAACCCGTGGGCTCAGGCCATCCACTCACCTTGGCCTATCAAAGCACTGGCACCCTCCTCTTCTTTAAGGGAAGAAACATAGACACTGATTCACCCAGGAAAACTTCCTGATAATTCCCAGCCGAGGGGGCTCCAGTACCCTCTACTTCATTCATTCATTCGACTACAGCTTACTGTGCACTTACCATGTGGCAGATACTAGGGACACAGTGGTGAACAGAACAGATGAAACACTCTGGCCTCAAGGAGCTTACGATCTAGTGCAGGAAACTGAACAATAAACAAAACAAACAAGGGAAACAGTGGAGAGCTGACAGGGGCATCCACCCTGGCTGGAAGGAGCACTGATGACATTGTTGAGAATTGCTGGTGCATGGTGCCGATCAAGAGCAGACCAGCTTTTAGTTCACATCATGATTATTTGTAAATTCTCTACTGATGATGCGCACCCTTATTACCTGGACCCAGGGCAGGGCCCCTCCCACCACTACCACTGAATTGACACACCACTAATTAAAGAGTAATAAGTAGGATGGGAAATGGAGCATGAGGGGGGGTGGGTAATGTAGGTGGAATGGGTTGCAGTTTTTAATAGGATAATCAGAGAAGGCATTCTTAAGGTGACACTGGGTAAAGATCTTGGAGGGAAAGAGTTCCAAGCAGAAGAAACAGAAGTGCAAAAGTCCTGAGGCAGGAGAGAGAGAGCAAGGAAGCAAATAGTGAGAGCACAGACCACTTCGGGCTCTCTAGGACTTTGGAATGAATGTGGCTGACGTTCAGAGGAAGATGGGAGGGAAGGACTGTGATCTAACTTGCAAAAGGATCGCTCTGAAAGCTTTGTGGCCAGTAGACTGAAGGAACAAGGGGGTTACTGGGGAACGCGGAAGCAGAAGAACCAGCTAGGTGTCCTTTTGTCAGACAAAAGCCAGGCGCCAACAGTGGGGGGGATCAAGGCGATAGCAATAAAGGGATGAGAAGCGTCCAGTTTTGGAGATGGCGCTTACAGAACTCGATGGTTTGGATGATGTGTGTTAGGAGCCTAAGAGAAGAATCCGGGAGGACACAAAGGATATGGGGACTTGCCGTTAGCTGAGATGCGGAAGCTGTGGGCAAGAGGGGGTTTGTGTGCCGGCAGGTGGGGTGACCAGGAGCTTGGTTCTGGATGAGGTGTCTGTCAGCCGCCAGAAGAGCTGTCCAACAGGCAGCGGGTTCCATGGAGCCATAACTTGGAGTCAGCACATGAGTCTCATTTAAGGAAACTGGTTTCTCCTAAGATCGTGTAAGTCTTTCACCTTTTACCAAGGATGAGTGGCTGGACAGAGGGGAGTTCCAAAGACTGAGCCCTGATGTTCCCCCTTGTACTTTCTTTGTCAGGAACATGCAGAGAAGCCAGCAACAGAGACCAAGATAAAGCAACCAGAAGTAGAAGGAAACCCAGGTGAATATGAAGAAAGTATTCTTTCCAAAAGAGGGCTCGATCCTGTCAAGTGCCTCTGATTGGTCAGGCAAGATGAGGACCAAGAAATGTCCACTGGATTTAGCAAAATGAGGACATTGGTGACTTTTTAAAATTTTTCTTAAACATTTAAAAATTTTTGTTAAAAAAATGTTTAAGCCAGGGTCTCGCTGTATTGCCCAGGCTGGAGTACAGTGGCTCTTCACAGGCACAATCGTAGCTCACTGCAGCCCCAAACTCCTGGGCACAAGTGGTCCTCCTGTCTCAGTCTCCTGAGTAGCTGGTACTACGGGCACACACCACCACCCCTGGCTTACCTTGGTGACTTTGACAAGAACAGTTTTGGAGGTGACAGTCTGACTGGTGTGGATTCCAGAAAGAGTGGGCAGAGAGAATTGGAGGTGTCAAATACAGACAGCTACTTCAAGAGTTTAGCTATAAAGAGGGAAGAACTAGGGCCTTCTTTCTGAGGAGGAAGTGGGGTCAGGAGAAGGTATCTTTAGCTGGAAGAAGTGATAGCATGGTAGAACGCTGCTAGAAGAGACCCAACAGAGAGGCGAAGATTGATGGTGCCAGAGAGAGAAGAGAGACACTGAAGCCATGACCTTGGGCAGCCAGGAGGGCATGGGATGGATGGTGCAGCTAGAAAATCTGACCTTGGCCAGGGCATGGAAAGTTCAGCCATATAACCAGAGAGAGGTGGAGACAAGAAACAGGCATGTGGGCTGGGGGGTGGAGGGGTGGTTGCCGTGGGGACAGATGTTCACGAGGGTCTCTTCTGATGGCTTTCATCTTCTCAGTGGAAGAGGAAGCCAAGTCAACCCCTGAGAAGGAGGGCAGGCAAGTTGTGTAAGGCAGGCTGTACTGTAAGCTTCATGAGGGTAGAGGGCTTGTCTGAGCCACCATTGTCCCCACATGCCAGCACAGAGCAGGGAAGTACAAGATCTTCCAAAGGTGCCTGTAGGTGATGAATGTTTGGAAAATTGAATGGATATACAAAACGGGTAAGTTAACAGCGCCTGAAGCTAGTCAGCCTGGTCCCAAATGGTCACAGACCGCAGGCTCGGTGCTATTCTGACTCACACACTTACATTCATAGCTGTCAAATGCCAGCCTTGGGCTACTGGGTGGCCTCCGGCAACTCTCTTGCCTGCTTTTCCCTCTCTCCCTGCTGAGCTTAGAAGGGGCTGAGCTTGAAAAATGCTCCGATTCTCTAGTTTGAGATCAGGGTGCCATATCACATTTATATCTATTCCTTGTTCCTTTTCTCTTTCCTAATCACCCTCATGCTGTCATATTTGTAGCCAAACCCACCAAGGAGGCCACCATGGGACCGCCAGGCAGAAGAGAAAGTTAAAACACCACACATAGGCCGGGCATGGTGGCTCAAGCCTGTAATCCCAGCACTTTGGGAGACTGAGGCAAGGGGATTGCCTGAGCCGAGGGGTTTGAGACCAGCCTGGGCAACTTGGCAAGACCTTGTCTCTACAATAAATAAAAAATTAGCTGGGTGTGGTAGCGCACGCCATTAGTTCCAGCTACTTGGAAGGCTGATGTGGAAGGATCTCCTGAGCCCAGCAGGTTGAGGCTGTGGTGGCCGTGAGCATGCCACTGCACTCCAGCCTGGGCAACAGAGTGGGACTCCAACTCAAACAAAACAAAACACACACATGACCTAATTACTTCCAAGTTGTCATTACAATTCATCTGCTTGGTCAAGGCCCAGGAAATGCTTCTATTAAAATTACTGATATTCTATTAATATTATTTGTAGTTTAGACTCTTTAGAATCTTCTGGTCCACAGCAGAGCTGTGGTGCTGTGGAGGCGAGGGGTATGCCTGGGATGCCGTAGGACGGGGTATCCTACAGGGTTCCTCAAGACTAAGGGACTGGGTCCTCAGCAAAGGACCACACGGCCTGGAGCCTCTGGGTAGGGAATCTCCCACCACACTGCGCTCATCTGGAATCCCAAACCCACAAGAATCCCCAAGTTCCACCAACCCCGCTGCAACATAAAACCTCTTATGCATCCTTGGCAAGTGGTCCTTCAACCACTGGTTTAAAAGTAAACTATCTTGCTCCAAATGTCTGCAAAGGCCTGTGTGTCTAAGTCACTTCATCTATCCTTACCTCAAATGCTAGACTTCAGTCTACCATGTTGGGGTCAGGCTGGCCCCATCAACTCTTTTAATTTTTTTTTTTTTTTTTTTTTTTTTTGTAGACAAGGTCTCACTATGTTGCCCAGGACTGGTCTTGAACTCCTGGACTCAAGCAGTCCTCCTGCCTCAACCTCCAAAGTGCTGGGACTACAGGCATAAGCCACCACCCCTGACTCCCATCAACTCTTATAAACAGGTGACATACTGGTCTGGTGCTCCTGGTACCGGGATCTCACTCCATCTCTCCCATTCTGAGCTGCCCCTAGGAACTATCTGCAGAAGAGTGACAGTCTTCCCCTGAGGTCCTTTCTTGGTCCCCAGGGCACCAGGAGAGCTACAGACAGCCCAGGGACAAGCCCTTTAATTCCTTCCTTGTCAGGTTGGAGAGGATACTGGGGAGTTGGAGGATGGGAGAGGAATTCAATTAGTCAATATGTGTTGGCTGAGAACCGCCTGTGTACCAGGCACTGTTGTAGATGCTTGAGGTATCTGAGTGAACAAAACCCTCAAAATCCCCTGCCTGTGGAGCTTGCATTCTGGAGAGGGGGAGCCCTTCCCTCGGGGCAAGAGGGCTCCAGTCAGGCTCAAGCTGGCCCATGGATTAGTTCCCCATCTGTTCAAAGAGCTAGGGCAGCACTGGGTCCTTTCAGACCTTGCACTCACATGACAGAGGCCTCGAGACTTCACATCCCCAGTCTGCAGCGCCAGATCTGCTGAGCACATCAGCTGAGTCCATCTCTCAGAGACTCGGAGTCACTCAGCAATCAGCAAGATCAGCACCCAGCCACGGTTGGTGGCAAACCCCAGGGTCCGCTCTGGAGGATGCTGTGGGGTCAGCTCCCTGCCACCTGCTTCCTGCCTCCGTAGCCACAAGGGAAACACCACACTCTGAGGAGGGGGAGCCCATCACCCAGATAGGCAGGCTTCTTGGACCACTTCAACAGGAAAACACACTAAGAAGCCAGTGTCTTCCCTTTGGTTACTTCCTGGCTCATCAAGGCAGCGTGAACACCTGCAGGTGGCAGCGAGGTGGGCAGGGTTAAAGCAAACTCCTGACTTTTTGAGACACCTTCAATCCCCTCAAATCCAGGGTGGCTTCCCAAATATAACACTTTCAGAGGAAAAAATCGACCACTTTTTGCAAACACTTCATACAACTTAGATGTGTCTTCTCCTTGTTGCGGGCAATAAAAAGAGGCTCCTGACATCTGTTTCCTTTAAGAAGTCTGTAAAAAAAAAAAAAAAGCGAAAGCAGATGTGCATGCTTGCCGGATGGTAAGCAAAGCAAAGCAACATCCCATTCCTGACCTTCCATGGGCTCCTTCTAATTCCAGCCAGCACTTGCAGGGGCTGCAACGCCCCCGCCCTGTGAGCTGGTGACGAGATGCATGGTTCAAAGGTGGGTGTCCACCTCCTGGGGTGGTCCCTTGCCCCAACCAACTCCTCATCAGCAAGCTAAACAAGATGGAGTTTTCAAAATCACCATGAAGGAACTCTTCTGTTTTTTAAGCCTCAGTTTGTCTTTGTAAACAATCATGGAGAGAGATATGCAGGCCAAACACAAATCACTTCAATGTTATAATATAATTTCTAAAGCTTAAAAATCATCAAAATACGGAGACGATTACACGAGCTGTTTCCTCCAATGCAAAATTAGTTTCTGGATTCGTGATTCTTGGAATAGGGTAGGTTTGGGGACAGAGAGTTTAGAGTTTAGAGAGTCTTTCAGACTACACATGCCACCCTCACTCCTAATTCCAGAGATTCTGGCCCATGCCACAGAGAGCCCTTCCTGACCAAAGTCACGGTCATGTTGAATTGTTCTAACTCACTGGTTCTCAAACGTGAGGGTTCATCAGAAGCACTTGGAAGGCTCAGCCAAATCCAGACCACTCAGCCCCAACCCTAAGATTCTGGTTCAGGAACCCTGAGGTGGGGCCGAGACTCTGCATCTCTTTTTTTTTTTTTTTTTAAAATATTTATTGTAGAGATGAGGTCTCGCCAAGCTCCCCAGGTGGGTCTCGAACCCGTGGGCTCAGGCAATCCACTCATCTCAGCCTCCCAAAGCGCGGGATTACAGGCTGAGCCACCGAGCCCGGCTGAGACTCTGCATCTCTTACAAGTTCCCGGGTGATACGGATGCTCCTGGTATCCAGTGACTGTGCTAAAAAAGTCTTCCAGGTGTTTTGAGGTAGAAGCTGATTAAGAACAACTGGTTTCAAGAAGAAATCATTTGCCGTTTATTGCAAAGGAACAAGATCAAACTTCTGTATAGTTCCTCCTGATGCTGACAGCGTAGTGACACCCTGAAATATTGTGGGGGGAATGGCTTTGAGACTCCATATCAGACAGGAGCACTTGACCAAGACTCATGTTCCATCCACACCAATGGCTCCTTCTACTTGTAGATCTCTGGGAAGCCAGAACATTCCCTGCTTGTCATGGGCTGAAATAAGGTTGGGGGTCATAAGCTGCCCGTTTAGCCGAACCATGGCTGTGAGGAGAAGAGGGCTTGGACTCCATCCCCATGTGGGCCAGGGAGTTAGGCCTGCCCCATGGCCGTGGCCAGTGGCCTCTCAGGGCTCAATCCCCAGGCCACTTGGCAAGAGAAGAATATGAGGGTAGCCACCCCGTGCCCAGACTCCGCCTTCTCCACCTACAGCAGAAGCTTTCCATCTAGATGTAAAGGTTCCATTCTCGGAACTCGGAAGGGACTTTGTGGCAACCAAGCTGGCAGCATCCACACCAAAGTCGTACAATACCCCACAGCTCAGGAAATGTCACAACCATGACGTAGAAAGAAACTGGGGCTGTGGTTCCAGGGAAGGAAAGCCATAGTCTGTGAAAAGGAGGATTTGAAAACTTACTTTTATGTCCTATTATGAATGTGGGACTCTGCTGTCTCAAAATTACAAGTGTGGGGGTGGGGAGTCGATTCCTCCACTCCCCCAGGGCAGGGAGCCTGTTTGTTGGTCAGCATCTCTGGGGCCCAGCAGTCCTGGAACACTCTAGATCCTCAGTTAATGATAGATGAATAGATCTTTTAAATTTAGTTTCTAAAGTCAAGGCCTCCCAAAGGGGGAAAAATACCATCAAAGGGCAGGACTGTGGGGGCCCGGGAATGCTGTGTTCAGCCTAGGGGCCCTGAGTGCTGGCTAACGAGGAATTCTGCAGAGTGAAGCAAAGATTCCTTCCCCTAATTCTGTTGGTTTGCCTGGCTCTGTTCCTGAATATTTAATTGGCGTAATTAAGCCTATCGCCAATAGTCAGTCCTGAGCATTCAGAAGCTGTCCTGTTGTTCTTCCAAAGAGTTAATGATCTTCAGACCTTGAAAGATCTTGGCTGGTTATCAAAATCAACTACCAACAGAGGAGCTGATTCCAGGCTGCTGAGAGTCT
>NW_007217479.1:650744-694323 GCF_000164805.1 Carlito syrichta
GGGGAGGTGGGACAGGGGAAGAAGGCTTTTAGTTACACCCACATGCACATGGGCACCAACACCAAAACTTCGGTATTCGATGATGTGAGGTGGTGATGATTCATTGGCTGTTGGATGAGGGGGTACAGTGTGGAGCAGCATGCATGAGTCCTCTGAGATATACCCTGGCCTATACATTTACGCCTTCTGTAGCTTGTCTTTCTTCTTTTTTTGCCTCAGATCCAACTCAAAGTACTCTTAACGTGGAAGGCACAATGTTCAGGCCAGATGATTGTTATCAGACTCTTGGAGTTTCCTATATTCAATTCTACCTCCCAAGATCACTTTCATTTCCCAGACTAGTCACTATGATGCCCTAAATGCTGGTAAAAAGTCATGAAGAAAACTAGTTTTGCATTTTGCATAAAACTATTGTCAACACATTGGTTGATTGTATCCCTTGACAGAAGTCTCTCAGAACTCAAAACAAGATAAATGTTCTCTCCCCTAAGGAACCTATATGCTTTCCTCTTTTTTCCTTGGCCACTAAGAGCCTCAGAGTTAAATTTAATAATAAGAGCCGGGCTCGGTGGCTAGCCTGAAATCCCGCGCCTTTGGGAGGCTGAGGTGAGTGGATTGCCTGAGCCCGCGGGTTCGAGACCCGCCTGGGCAGCGAGACCTCATCTCCACAATAAATAAAAAAATCAGCCGGGCGTGGTAGCGCATGCCTGTAATTCTGGCTACTGGGAAGGCTGAGGCGGAAGGATCGCCGGAGCCCAGCAGGTCGAGGCTGCGGTGGCCGGGAGCGGCCACTGCACTCCAGTCTGGGCGACAGAGTGAGACTCCAACTCAAAAAAAAAAAAAAAATTAATAATAGGGCCAGGCGCAATGGCTCACGCCTATAATCCCAGCACTTTGGGAAGCCCAAGCAGGAGGATTACTTGAGCTCAAAAGTTCAAGATCAGCCTAGGCAACAACAACAAAAAAAAGCTGGGTGTGGTGATATGCCTGTAGTCCCAGCTACTCAAGAGGCAGAGGAAGGATGACCTAAGTCCAAGGAGTCGAGGTTGCAGTGAGCTGTGATCATGCCGCTGCATACCAGCCTGGGCTGGTGTGCAGACCCCAACTAAAAATAATAATAATAATTAATAATAGTTGTGGGTTTTGTATATTTACTTCTCTCCTTCTTCCAGTGGTCCTGAGAATAGGATAACTATTTTAATAATCTTGTCAAATGTATTTTCTTTGTTGTAAGTCATCCAATTTTTTCTTTTAAAAAAATGTCAATGATTTTAGTGTAAAATAAGAATAAATGCAGGACCCTACACTCAGAAGGGAACCCAAATGGGTAAAGAATGATGATTTCTGGTCGGGCTCAGTGGCTCAGCCTGCAATCCCAGCACTTTGGGAGGCCGAGGCAAGTGGATTGCCTGAGCCCAGGGGTTCGAGCCCCACCCGGGCAACTTGACGAGACCTTGTCTCTACAATAAATCAAAAATTAGCTGGGTGTGGTAGTGCACGCCTGTAGTTCCGGCTACTTGGAAGGCTGAGACGAAAGGATGGCCAGAGCCCAGTAGGTTGAGGCTGCGGTGGCCAGGACCATGCCACTACACTCCAGCCTGGGCGACAGAGTGAGACTCCAACTCAAAAAAAAAAAAAAAATGATGATTTCTGACAAACAAAAATTCCTAAAAAAGATGAAGGGGTCATAGAGGGGCACAAGCTGATAATGCAACAATAACCCTATGCAAGAGAGCAGCTGGGCCTAAGAGAATAGGTGTTTGAGTGTATGTTTGAACTGTGAGGGCTCTTCCTTTTCTAAGATGCTATTTTATTTCAATCCTCCATGAAGTTTGGTGTCTTAGCCTCACACTGGTCCCTAGAGAAGACCTTACTAAGCGTTGCAGGAAAAGGTTGTATTTCTTTTGCACATGAGAGCATGCTAACAAACATCCATTTGACACCTACTGTTTTCAGGATCCTGCCAGAGGAGCCATAGGCCTTTGCCCTCAACAGTTTTCTCCCATTCACAGTCACCAACGTAGATAAAAGTCTTTGGAAGCAGGTTCCCCAACAGCAGAGTGGGTGTGGGCTGGGAAGAGAGTACGTTTCAAACTGGCCAGGATGATTAGACCCTGGGGTGAGTATCCAGACAGGCTTTTAGAAAATTCTCACCCAGCTGATAGGTGATGGACAGATGGATGGATGGATGGATGGATGGATGGATGGATGGATGGATGGATGGGGGGTTGGGTGGCTAAGTGGCTGGGTGGATGGGTGGATGGGTGGACGGGTGGCTGCATGTGAGGGGACCTGATCTGAACCCACAGACTCCTGCTCTGCAAAGTCCAGGTCACACCAAGGCCCAAGCTTGGAAACACCTTGTCATGGAGGCCACGCCGGCAAGCTCCCGGAAGCCTGGCCTGCAGCACCACCATGCAGTATGGTTCTAATTCCCCCTTCTAATCTTCCACAGTCTCTGCTCCTGGAGTTGCTGTGTTGGGTGTTCTGGCACCAGTGGCCGCGTGAGCTGTGCTGGCCCCTTTCCCTGACTTTTTTTACATATAAATTTTTAAATGTGTCTTTGAGATGAAAGCAAGAATGTCAAAAGTAGGCCGATGCTTTCTTGTGTTCAATTACAGCCCTGGGGAGTACCCCACACAAGGAACTGCTCAGAGCTCCAGCCAAGATGAAATCTGCTTTTCCAATAAGCACTTCAAACAGCAGAGGATGTTTTTGGCTGGATCCAGCAACTGGGAAGCCAACAGTTAATAGGGCTGGGCACCGAGGCAGGGCCGCCCGCCATCAGGGGAAATCTGAGGCTGCCTTTCGCAGTAACTTTCACCACAGTAGTGAAGCTACAAGGCACTTGTCTGGCTCCCCCAAGACAGCAGCACGAACTCACCTTTGGACTCCACGGGACAGATCATCCAGGATGAAAGATTTCGATATCCCAGTTCATTATTCTCCATACAGTTTTTCTTCATTTTTTAAAGGCCAACTCCTTTGCAATAAATTGTAGACATGTTGCAAAAATTATTTTATGGAACTGGAATTTGTTAGTTTGACTATAGGCCACAGCAGAATTGTTGATGATAATAAAATGAGGGTAATTATGGTGGTGGTGAGAATGGATGGATGGATGGATGAGTGGGTGGGTGGATGGATGGATGGATGAGCAGACAGATAGATGGATGGATGGATGGATGGATGGATGGATAGATGGAAGAGAGGATGGGTGGATGGATGAATGGATGGATGGATGGACGGGTGGATGAACAGATGGGTAGATGTTTGAGAGGGTGGGTGGATGAATGAATGGATGGATGGGTGGGAGGGTAGATACACAGATTAGCTGGTGGTAGAAGTAGCAGCATCATAAGGTAAGTAACAGATCCGTTTCCCAATCCTGGAAGCTGAGACTCCTCAAAGCAAATGTGAGCCTGATCCGAAACCCAAGTCTTCCAAGTTGTGCTCTTCCCACCACAGCAACCTGGGTTACACCTTCACCTGTTGGGAGCCAGCCTTGGAGGCCCGCCTGATGACAAAGTCCAGGTGCGCTGAGGACCCCCGGCACTGACACAGAGCTTTTCAGACTCAGCCACAGTCACGTGTGCCTTTGGCCTGTTTTAGTTATTTAGGATTAGCAATTGCCAAGTCACAAAGGGGATCGTCACCAGGACTTGGGATTCCAGCTTCATTCTTGAATCTCTGAAGCCATGCCTGGATTTGAGCAAATATTTCCTGACCTGTTGGCTAAGAGACTTTTGCATGGAAGAGAAGCACCATGATGAGGAGCAAGGACTTCCAGATTTGGGTGTACATAAATGACTTGCTAAAATCCATATTCCTCAAGGTTCTGAATGAGGAGGTCTGAAACGGGTACAGGAAACAGAGTTTCAGTAGCAAAACACTCACCTCTTTTAAGTCTCTGTTCAAATGTCCCCTCAGTAAGGTCTAGCCGGTCCACTATACCTAAAATTGCAACCCACATACCCCTTCCTCATATCCCATCATCTTATCCCACTCTCCTGTTTCCCCTAGAACTATATCTCCTTCCATATAATTGTTGACTGATTTCTTTCGTTTCTTTTCTTTTTTGTTCTGAGTCAAGGTGAGGTCTCACTCTTTCACCCAGACTGGAGTACAGTAGTGTAATCATGGCTCACCACCACTACAAGCTTCAAGGTTCAAGTAATGCTTCCGCCTCAGCCTCTGAGTAGCTAGGACTGCAGGTGCACGCCACGACAGCTGGTTAATTTTTTGACTTTTTGTAGAGATCAGGTTTTACTATGTCGCCCAGGCTGATCTTGAACTCTTGGACTCAAGCAATCCTTCTGCCTTGGCCTCCCAAAGTGCTGGGATTACAGGCATGAGCTACCATACCCGGCTGACTTGTTTCTTATACTTGCTTGTTCTTGTTCTTGGTCTCCACCAGTAAAGGAAGCCCCAAGGGGGAGGACCTGTCTTCTCCACTGCTGAACCCCACAAACCTGGAGCAGTGCTTAGATTGGTAATTCCTTCTCCAAACAACTGACTGGGTGAGGAAGTGCCTAAGGCAGGTGGCCCGAGATGCCACTTGAGAAACCCTGTCAAGGAGCAGCATGAGCTTTGGCTCTAGCTCAACAGGGTTTGGGTCCCAGTTGTGCTCACTTGCTGTGTGGCTTTAGAAAATTTAAGCTCCTGGCTGGGCACGGTGGCTCAAGCCTGTAATCCCAGCACTTTGGGAGGCCAAGGTGAGGGGATTGCCTGAGCCCACAGGTTTGCGAACAGCCTGGGCAACTTGGCGAGACCTCATCTCTACAATAAACCAAAAAATTAGCCTGGTGTGGGAGCACACCCCTGTAGTTCCAGCAACTTGTGAGGCTGAGGCGGAAGGATCGCCTGAGCCCAGCAGGTCGACGCTGGGGTGGCCATGAGCGTGCTACTGCACTCCAGCCTGGACGACAGAGTGAGACTCCAACTCAAAAAAAAAAAAGAAAAAGAAAAAGAAAATTTAGGTTCCCGGATTCTGGAGCATCCATGAAATGGAGTAATACTTATGCCATAGGGTTGCAACATTAGGACCCACTGAGATAACCAGCTCAGGGCAGGACTCCAGCATCACTCCCCGCCCCTATCTTCACCTTCTGGGTGGAATTTTGCAAGCAGTGGCCTCTGAGCAGAAAATGAATCTGAAGTCTCCCAGATGGGAGGAGCGCATTCCCTGTCTCTCATCAGGTGGAGAGAGGCAGGGAGGAAGGATTAATGGAGGTCACCCGTCAGGGGGAGTGTGTAAGTCACCCCTGCCGGCTACTCCGCAGCTCAGAGGACACACCTTCACCGCCCTCCTTCCTTCCTTCCCTTCCCACCAGCAGAAAATGAACAGGCAGTTACTCTGAGTAGACAGATGATAAATCACTGGCTGGAATCAGTACTCCTGCCAAAGCAGCCTCACTCGAGACCTCAGGCAGAGAGAGAGCGCGTGCTGGGGAATGGCACGGTGGATTCGGAGGCGGCCTGACAGGCGGGCGTGCACACTCCCTGTGCTCTTTCCTCCCACACAGCCCAGCCCATTTCCCAAGGGCCCTTGGATTCAGTCCTGCAGACGCTTGCCAGCCCCACCTGGAGGGACTTAAGCTCCGGCATGAGGGATGTGGGTGGGGTGGGAACGAGGACTTCCTGACAGTGAGCCTGGAATGGGTGACTGGGGTTGTAGACTTTTTCTCTGGGTTTTATGAAGTAGATAGGATTTGGAGGCAGAGAGACCAAACAAGAAATGTCTGCACACACACAAAGACACACACACATTACACACCCCCCGAGAGAAGAAACGAGGCGGCCTCTGCACGAAGGGATCAGGGCATCTGTCCACACAGAGGGCAGGACAGTGGTGGGGACGCACAACCCAGGGTCCAGAGCCTGCGTCCAAGCTCCAGCTCTGCTGTCTGGTGACCTTATACCGGTCCCTCTCCTGGCCTTCGTCGGATTCTTCCCCATGAAGCATGAGCATGAATCTCTCTGCTTTTCCCCAGGCTGATGTTTCACGAGTCTCTGATTTCCACTTGGGCTCTGGCCAGCCACATTGTGGAGACTGCAGGGAACCCTGCCCAAACGTGTGGCCGCCTAAATCTCCTTGGCCAGCCCCTAGCCCCCAGCCCCAGTTGCGATCCAATTCAAGGCCTGGACCTTCACTCAGAGTCTCTGCTGAGAAGCGGGATGAGCACTGACATCCCACACCTCTTTCCCAGCTGTCTGTCCCCAGGGAGGGCCCCGTGCCTGGCTGGCTAAATCCCCTCGGAGCCCTTAGAAGACAGTTTCCACCCAGAGTCCTTGTCCAGGCTGTGGCTTCCTGCAGCCTCAGGGTCAGGCTGAGCTCTGGAATAACATCTGCCTCTTGGGAGGGGTCACTGATCTGGATCCCAGGAGAGGCGAGTGTTATTCCAATTCAGCCGCTTCCCTCTGGAACCCAGCCAGAGCTCCCTCCATCCTGCCCAGGAGTGTTACACCCGAAGCCCTAGCAGGAGCTGGTGAGGAATCATTTCAAAAAGGCAGCAGTCAGAAACCAATTGTACAGCCTTGACCAAGTCCCTTTCCCTCTCTGGGCCTCAGTTTCCCCACCTGGGCAGCCTGGCTCTGTGCCATCTGTCCAGAGTTCACAGTCTGTGTCCCTCTCTACCGGCCGAGCATCCTCTCCCTCCCAGCATGGCAGGGAGTGCCCACCTCACTGATTGGCCACAGGTTCAAACGGGAGAACCAGGAACAGGCACTGGAGCTCAGGGCTAGAGGCAGGAATCGGGAGGAAGCCCACTCCACTCCCCAGAAAGACCTCCTCTTCTTCTCTTAGACTTATGGGCAGTAGGGGCCAGAGGGGCCACCAGGCATCATCCAGACACAGGTGTTCAAGCTTCTCCCACCCGCATGCCTTTCTCCAAATGAAATCTCATACCAGTGAAGCCCAGTATCAGACAGATGAGGTGGAGGGAGGGTTGAGCAGAGAAGCAGCATGAAGTGCGGCACTTATGACAACTTAGGCAGCCCTGGCGTCCCGGCTGGGGAAGCCCTGCAGCTCGGAAAGACGCCTTCATCCCTGCTCAAGTTAGAACACTGCGTCAAGAGAACTGCTAATAAGCTTGGCGATAGGAAGCACTAAGAGAGACTTTTTAAAGGTACTCTGCCTGGGTCCCGCTCCCCGGGGGGTTTCTCACTTCATAGGGATGGGGAGACCAGGCGGGAGCCCACTGCTGCCCTGGACCGGTTCTCCTCTCCAGTACAAACGTCCACCCCTCCTTAAAGAGAACAATTGGGTTTTTTTTTGAAACTGAAGTTTCCTCGACAACCAGCTCCGCCAAACATACACACAACGTTCCTTACAAACGGTTTTATCTGTCACAGGAAAGACCCTGTCCCTCCCACCCTGGGTATGAAAACACAGCTCAGATGAGAGAGATAAGGGAAGAGCAGGAACTGCGTGGAAAAGAGAAGCCCAGAAAGAGAAATGTGGGAGTTGTGTCCTGCAAATGACCCAGCAGACCCCCAGACCTGGGGGATTTTCAGGGACCCTCGGGGTCTAGACAAGGGTGCGGAGAGGCAGGCAACTGCCTGGAAAGATGGAGAAGGAAACTGGTGCCCAGTCCGGTGTCATCGGAGCGGCCTGAATAAGGACTCGGCTCCAAAGGTGAGCTCAGCGTCCTGCCCGGAGGGGGCGGCAGCAGCGGGCCGGCCGAGCGGCTGCGACAGCGTCTCCCCCAGCCCCGAGCACATCGCTGACGTCAAGCGCGGCGAGGCCGCGGCCAGCCTTCATTGGGTACAGATGCCCTAGGGAGGGCAGGCCCGGGCCAGGAGCCGCTCCCGGAGGCGCCCGCCCCGGGTGCATCGCGGCCTCCCAGCCCAGGGCTCCTCCGGCCGCCGCCCGCCGGCCTCCCTCCCAGGCGGCGCGACAGCGCACCCTAGCGGTCGCGTCCGGAGAGCGCTCTTACGGGAGTCGCGGGCCCCCGTTCACCTTAGCACCGCTTGGCGAACTTTTAAAAATCCCGATGCCCTGGAGGCACCCCATCCCTATTAAACTGGCGCCCCCGGAGCGGGACACAGGCAGCGATATTTTCAAAAAATTCTCTCTAGGTGCTTCCTGTGCCCCGCCAAGCTCCGCAGCGGCTCTCTCGAAGCAGTGGTTCTGACGCGAGCGTGCGTGGGAATCACTGAGCACTGCAGGGCGCAGGTCAGAGTTTCTGATCCAACATTTCGGTGGCTGGGCCTCAGCAGCTCTTCGGAGTTCTCGAGTGATGCTGATGCTGCGAGTCCCAGGATCACACCTGGAGAACCAGTGCTACGCTTTCCCTGCCCAAGGCGCGGACCAAGGGCTGGAGACTTGGCATGTTAGAAATGGGAGCTTGTTAGAATGTGGATTTGCAGGTCCTGCCTCAGATTTATTGACTCAGAAACCACATTTTTTCTTTTAAAAAATGTTGTTTTTAACTGACACATAGGCTGAGTGGAGTGGCTCTCACCTGTAATCCCAGCACTTTGGGAAGTGGAGGTAAGAGGACTGCCTGAGTCCAGTGGTTCAAGACCAGCCTGGGAAACTTGGTGAGACCTCTTCTTTACAATATCAGTGGCTGTGAGCGTGCCACTGCACTCCAGCCTGGGTGACAGAGTGCCAGAGACTGGGGCTCAACCAAATAAAAATACAAACAAATAAACTGACACCTAGTAATTGCACATATCTATGGGGCATAGTGTGATGTTTTTATACCTGTATACATTGTGTAAGTATTAAGGTATTTAGCACAACCAACACCTCATATGTTTATCATTTCTTTATGGTGAGAACATTCAAAATCTTCTCTTCCCGTTATTATTTATTTGTTTATTTACTTTTTGAGTTGGAGTCTCACTTTGTTGCCCAGGCTGGAGAGCAGTGGCATAGCTACCACTCACCACACCCTCAACCTTTCGGGCTCAGGCTGTCCTTCCACCTCAGCCTCCTGAGTAGCTGAAACTACAGGCACGTGCCATCACGTCCAGCTCATTTTTTATTTTCATTATTTTTGTAGAAATGAGGTCTTGCTATGTTGCCCAGGCTGGTCTCAAACTTCTGGGCTCAAGAAATCCTCCCACCTTGGCCTCCCAAAGTACTGGGATTATAGGCATGAGCCGCTGTGCCTGGCTCTTTTAGCTAGTTTGAAATGTGCAGTATGATATTGTTAACATAGTCACCTGACTGTGCAGTGGAACACCAGAACTCATTCCTCCTGTCTGACTGCAACTTTGGACCTGTTGACCAATCTTTCCCCACCCATCCTCTCCATCCTTCTCAGCACCGCCCCCCCCCACACACACACACACACTCCCCAGCCTCTGGCAACCACTATTCTACTTTCTGCTTCTAGAACTACATTTTGTCTAGATACAGGTGATTCGCATGACACCAAGGCCTAGAAGCGCAGCTCTAAACACCCTTTGGCCGGGCTTCACATGGCCAGGCTGTCTTGGGTGTTATAAGACCTCACATCCTCTCCCCAATCTCCAGATCCGAGAGCTGGCTAGGACTTTTGAGATGATCTGAACCAGTTATCTTGCATGACAGATGGGGGAAACTGAGGCCCAGACAAGGAAAAATCTTGCCCAAGATCACTGGGATCTAGGGTGACCTATCATCCCAGGCACCTCAAATCTCGTATGTGCATAAACATCCCCTTTTCTTTCCCAGGAGGGGCATTTTTGAGTTCTGCTCTTCACCACAGCAGTCAGACAGCAAGCACTCCAGGGGGCCTGCGGAGCTCGTCTGGCTGCTTGGGAGGGTCCTGAGGCCAAACAGCAAACAGACCTACAGCAGAGAACAAGGTGGGAGGCTCGGGAGGGCAGGCTTGAAGGTGGAGCATCAGCCACTGACCTTCAGTATCAAGACTCATATGTGTTTCTTACTCGTGACTCATATGTGTTTCTTACTCGTGAGTATGCCTCTGAATTCTCAGAGAAAAGAGAGAGGTCAGACACCTGTCTCACAGACACCAGAAGCCAAGCTGCATACACTGAGCATCCTGGCCCAAGACCTGACTGGATGGCCACCTCTGGCCACAACTTGTGGTGGGTTTCATCTTTTTTTGTTCTGTTATTCGGCTGGTGCTGAATGACCATTGAAGTGTAGCAGGATTACGTGGACCCTGAGCTTTGCTGCCTTCATGTATGAGGTCAGTGACCAATGGTAAGTGCTTTCCATGGCCATTACTCATGTGGGCAGTCTGGGGCACCCATAGACCCATAATAGGCCTGTTTTGGCCACAAAGTTTAGAGTGCAGGTGGGGAGACTAGATAAACAGATGAATAAATGACAGTGAAATCTATATCACAAGGCTGTGGAGGCTTCAGTGTCCACGGAAGCAGTGGGATGGCACCTGGAGCAGGTGGACACTAGAGACAGGCATGGCCATGGGTCAGGGAAATCAGGGTGGGCTTCCTGGAAGTGGTATGGTTATCACAGCAAGGACATGATAGAGCTTGGACACGAACCCTGGCCTGCCCAAATTTGGACGTCACACTCCTAACCATTCCTCTACCCTGTCCTCAAGAAGGGCAGGAGTGAGGCCCACCTCATGGCCTGTCTGGGATAAGTAAACAGGATATCTGGCTGGAAAAGAGGTTCCCACAGAGACAGCCAAGGTTGAAGAGGGAGGGAGGGGACTGGGGGAGGTCTCTGATTGTAAAGTTGATGAGTTCAGGGTTTACCCAGGATCCCACAGAAAGTCATCTGTGTGTTGAGGCAGGGACCTGACGCTAATGGAAGTTTCAAGAGGACTGAGTCTTTCTGGAAGCCAGCACACAGCTGATGTGCAAAGTCTAGCTCTGGGGGCCTGAGAGGAAAGCATCACTAAAGTTCTTTACGTGGTGATGTCATTCTGGAGGGCTTCATTTTAACATGCTGAACTCATTCCATTCATTCCCAAACAGCTCCGGGAAAAAATGACTAATTTTTAATTGTTTAGTAAAAAACGAGGAGGAGGATATTTGTTTTCCTCTTGTGGGTCTGGCTCTTTTACATTCTCCACTACACCCCTCTGTTATCAGCTTTATAGAAAACAAAGAAACTGGAATTAAACATTAACCAGGATCACCGAGAATGTCACTGAAATAACCTGCCCTAGCGCTGGGTGAAGAAAGGCCCCTCACTCTCTGGCTGGTCGTTCAAACAGGAAGGGGAGCTGAGGCAGTCCCTGTCTCCAAGCAGATTCTGACCAGTGTGCCCCATGTCAGTCTCCGCAGACACTCGCTGCATCCTGTCTAGCCTGGGTGCTGGGCACCTGGGCACGGGAAGGCTCAGACGGGGTCCCGTGAGGAACCAACATCCCATGAGAGAAGGGTTCTTTTTGTCTGTTTGTTTTGAGTTGGAGTCGCACTCTGTTGCCTAGGCTGGAGTGCAGTGGCACACTCACGGCCACCCCAGCATTGACCTGCTGGGCTCTGGCGATCCTTCCGCCTCAGCCTTCCAAGTAGCTGGAACTACAGGTACGCGCTACCAAGCCCAACTAATTTTTAAATTTATTTTAGAAATGAAGTCTTGCTAAGTTGCCTGGGCTGTTCTTGAACCCGCGGGCTCAGGCAGTTCTCTCATCTCAGCCTCCCAAAGTGCTGGGATTATGGGCGCGAGCCACTGTGCCTGGTCTGAGAAGGGGGTTCTTAAGGAGGTAGGGAGGAGGAGCTGGAAGAGGCAGGGTGGGAAGTGACGTGTGTCCCCCTGGAGAAAGGAGCCATTGCTGCAGATCTGAAAGAATCAATAGACTTTTACTAGGAAATAAAAAAGGGTCGTCCAGGTGGTGGAAAGGTATGATCTGAGGTGTGGAGGTCAGTGTCTGGTGTGTTTGGGAAATGACCAGTGACCAGGGGATGGAGTGTGGGGTCCACGGTGGGAGGAGGGGCTGTTGGAGGGATGGCATAGGGCTGGAAGGCAGCTTGGGAACAGATGGGAAAGGCTGGCCTGAAGGTGCAGGCTTGATTTGGAGAGTTACAGGGACTTCCTCTAAAGCGTGGTCTGATGGGATTGGGCAGCTGTGGGAGGGTGGGCCAAGGGGCTGGCAGGGCCCTGGGGAAGGCTGCTGAGGTCATCAAAGGCAGAGATGACAAGGACTTGCCTAAGGCTGCCATGGGGAGGGGTAGCGGAGGGGAGGGAGCTAGCATGGGCTCCAGGGACACTTGAGAGGCTCATCTTCTGACTTGGTGACTCACTGGGTAGAAAGAGGTGATGTCAACAACTCTGAACACCCTGACCCGGTGCCATCCTCTGAGAAGGAATTGTATCAGCCAGCAGTCCAACTGGCAGCAAGAACCACACTAGTATTTCAAACAGAGGGAATTTAATACAGGGGATTGGATGCACAGATGGTATAAAAACTCAGAAGCCAAGCAAGATGTTGAGACAGCCCAGAGATCAGCAGTGGGAGGAGGCCACTAACTGCATCTAGGGCAGAAGAGACAAAAAAGGAGGTGGGTAGCTAGAGCCCAGGGCTAGGAGCTGCCTGATGACCCAGCCGAAGGCAGAGCAGGCCTGTGCAGTGGGAACTGGGGACAGGGAAGAGATCTCAGTCCCATGGGAGATGCTTCCTCCAGCAGAGAGAGGCCAGGGGAAGAAATGCCCCTCCTCCCCTCCACCCAACCTCTTCCCTGGAACATCCTATCTGCCAAACCTGCTTGGAAGCCCAGGCAGCACGATACCTGGGGAATGTACCCCCCAAGACAGAAAGCAGCCAGAGAAGGATGGGCCTGAGCGTGGCAGCACAGGGCATCGGAGGAAAGAGATGGTGAGTCCCAATGGGAGGAGTGCCCCCTGGAAGGATTGTCAAGTTTGCAGCTAAAGATGGATTTGGAGAGCTGGAGAGGTCAATGTGGCAGGTGTGAGTGGGGCTTTGTTTCGTGTTTTCTCAGCCCAGACAAAAGTCAACGCATGCCTGAGTCACCCTGTCCCAGAGTTGAGTCTCCCGGGCGGAGCAGGGCAAGGTGGCATTGGGTGGTTCCGCAGTGTGCCAGGCCTCGGGAGGGGGAGAGGGAAAGGTGCAGTGGAAACAGGGCTGGCCCTGAGAGGCTGTCAGACCTGCAGCATCTTCCCATTTCTCACTGCAAAGCGGTGTGATTTTTAGCATGTGAACGATGCTCTCTGGGCCTTGGTTCCCATCTGTAAAGTGGAGATCATACTTTCCCTGCGCAAGAATCCATCACATGGATGTGCATTGTGAACAGTGAGGCTCGATCTATGCCAGAAAGACCAGGTATGCCGTGTGGATGCCAGCTCTGGCCGGGGCTTGATGGTGCCTCACCGGCTGGGTGAGGCACCTGGGACAAAGGCCAGGTGAGACAGATGTGCTTCCTGGGGTTACGGACACCGGCAGAGAGGTGGTGGCATGGCCCTGCTGCTGGCCACCTGGGGAAGGGCTTTATTTAGTAGGCTGGTCATATCTCTGGCCACTTCCCTTGTGACTGGCCACTCATATTTGAAATGACTGCCTTATCTCTTCATCCCTTGGAGCCTTGGGTCTGTGACCTCACCATAGACAGCAGGGAGACAACGGGGCTGTGAGTACATACCTTCAGGAGCCACAGAGGCTGTAGGTCTACACAGGGACCATCCTGTGAGGAGAGCAGGGGACAGCTAGCATATGTGTGGGACTTGCATGTCTGTCTGCACCATCACCGGGGCCTTCCTCAGAAAGACTGTGTTTCTTCTGAGATTACAACCTTCCTTTAGTGGTCTCAAAGCATCCTTTCTTTAATGAAGTGGCGATAACAGTAGGCCATGGGCCAGGAGCAGAGGATTGTTACCCCAGCACTCCAGGAGACTGAAGCAGGAGGATTGCTTGAGCCCAGAAGTTCGACACCAGCCTGGGCAACATAGTAAGACCTTATTTCTATTTTACTTAAAAAAAAAGCAAAAGCAAAAGAAGACCATGATAGTTGAAGTTCTTAACTGGCAAAATAAACTCCCGCCTCCTCCCACCCCCAGCTTTGCTAGTCCACGGATCTAAGTTGAAACATTGACCTAAAATGTGTGCCTGCCTTCTCACCATGTTACACTGATGGAGACTGATTGAGCCACATGCCACAGGTCCCCTGGTACCCTCCGAAGTTCTGTCCCAGGAGCTGCAATTCCGAGCACACATTCTCCAACACAGTACCATGCCTCGTGCCTTAAGGTACCCCACACACCTGGGGTAACTGGGGCCCGGAATAGGGCCTTCCCTCAGCAGGCTTTATCCTGCTCACATAGGTTATTTTTTATTTTTGAGTTGGAGTCTCACTCTGTCACCCAGGTTGGAGGGCAGTGGCACACTCACAGCCATTGCAGCCTCGACCTGCTGGGCTCAGGCAATCCTTCTGCCTACCCTTCCAAGTAGCTGGAACTACAGGCATGCACCATCATGCCCAGCTAATATTTGTATTTAGTGTAGAGACGAGGTCTCGCCAAGTTGCCCAGGCTGGTCTCGAACCCCCGGGCTCAGGCAATCCTCTCCCCTCAGCCTCCCAAAATGTTGGGATTAAGCCACTGTGCCCAGCCTAGGTGGGACTCTTGATACCTCTCTCATGTAGATTCAAGGACTCCCTTTCCTGGGCCAGTGGGGAGGTGAATTCTTCAGCCTCATTCATAGTCACTGGCTAATGTGGAGCCCCACCTGTTTCCACAGGTGTGCAGGGCAGGACGGGATCTTTGAGGTCACCTCAGGTAGGGGAGCTCAGCCCGGGACCCTGAAATGGTGTGCAAAATCTGTGGGTAGGCCAGGCACAGCGGCTCACAGCATTTTGGGAGGCCTATGCGGAAGGATCACTTGAGGCCAGGAGCTTGAGACCAGCCTGAGCAACAGAGTAAGATCCTGCCTCTACAAAAAAAAAATCACAGAATTAGCCAGGCTTGATGGCACGTGCCTATAGTCCCAGCTACTCAGGAGGCAGAAGGATCAGGAGTTTGAGGCTGTAGTGAGCTATGACTGTACCACTGCACTCCAGCCTGGGCCACAAAGCAAGACCCCCAACTCAAAAAAAAATCCTGTAGATATTTTCTCCCTGGAAGAGGGGCTCTATCTTTCCTCTAATTCTCAGAGAGTTTGGCAACTCCAAGGGGTCATGAACTCTCTCGGTTGAGCTCCTCCTCTCTGCAGCCCTGTACCCACCCTCTACCTCCAGCACAAGCTGCTCTAGCATCAGAGAACTGCTTGTGGTTGCCTGAATTCTCCAAGCCTTCTCAATGCCCCGGGCCCATAGTAGATGCTGCCCTCTACCTGGAATCTCTCTCCTTCACCTCTTTCCCACTCATATGCCTACTCTACCCTGAATGATCTCGCAGCGTGACACTCTTCCCACTGAGAAGTGGGGGCTGCACTCCCCGCTCTGGGTGGCCCCTGCTCTGCCCAATATAGCACCGAAGGGAGTTTGTATGACTTCCGAGGCTAGGCCATGGTCAGGGGAGTGCGTCCCTTCTCCTTTCCTGCCACGGGTCTGAGCCTCTATGCTGCGAGGAAGCCCAGGCCACAGAGAGAGGTCACGTGGCCGACCACCAGCATCAACGAGCAGTCTCATGAGACGGTGACCTTCAGGTCATTCTGGCAGCCTGCCTTGAGCCTTCCAGCCGAGGCTGCATGTGATGGTGCAGAGACACACGGCCCTGTCTGCATCTGGACCCACAGGAGCCCCGAGAGAGAACAAATGATCCCTGGTGTGTGAAGCCCCTCTGTTTTAGGATAAATTGTCATACAGCCGTTGACAAAATATTCCTCTAGAGTCCTGTGATCCAGGGCTTCTCTCTGTCAGAACGTTTTCAAATTTCTTTTTTGTTGAGGCCAGTATCTCACTATGTTGCCCAGGCTGGTCTGGAGCTCCTGGCCTCAAGTGAGCCTCCTGCTTAGGCCTCCTGAGCAGCTGGGACTACTGGTACCTGGCCTTGTCAGAGCATTTTCTCCCCAAGGTGTGACTGCTGGCTGACAACTCTGCCTCTCCACCTGGACCGTGAGCAACCATCTGGGGGCAGGGACCATAGTGTCATCCGCACATCCCAGGGACAGTCATGCGGGATCTCAAGATTCTCAAGGTGAGCTCAACAAAGGTTTAGCCAGTGAAACCCAGAAAATAAGAAAGATGATTTTGTATATCAAAAATGAACTCCCAGGTGATAGAAATATTTGAGCTACAGTTTCAAACACACAAGACATATGTTTTTTAAATGAATGATATATTGATGGGAATGTATTCATCTAAACAATTAAGGCAGTCAGGCACAGTGGCTCATGTCTATAATGCCAGCACTTTGGGAGGCCGAGGCAGGAGGATTGCATGAGCCCAGGAGTTCTTGAGACCAGCCTAGATAACATCGCAAGACCTCCTCTCTACAAACAATCAAAAAATTAACTGGGTGTGGTAGCATGCACCTGTAGTCCCAGCTACTTTAAAGGCTGAGACAGAAGGATCACCTGAGACCAGGAGGTCAAGGCTACAGTGAGCCACAATCTTGCCACGGCACTCCAGCCTTGATGACAGAGTGAGATCCCAACTCAAAACGAAAAATGAACCCCCCAAAAAACCTGTTAAGGTTTATAAATTGGTCATATTAGGCCGCAGCCTCTAAACAGGTGAAAGAAAATGAAGGGGTCCCGTAGCAATGATGCCCCTTCAACCTAGAGGACTTCACACCACCACCAAGTCATTTTCATTTTTACTTCTCGAACTGTGATTCCAGAGCTTCCTCAAGTAGCAGGCAGCCTTCACACCATGGAACATTCCTTCCTCCTTCCCCTGGCCTCCAGGGACTATGCAAGTTCCCAAGGCTATACCCCACAGGAAGCCGCTGGCCCAGGGGTCCCAGACACCAAAACTTCCCTGCTGCCCCCTGGTGGAGGGATTCTACACCCACCCAGATGTCTCCAGGAGCACTTCATGTTTTCAAACCATTCCCTCCTACCTCATTTCACTTGATCTCACACTGTCCACTGAGGCAAACCAGGTAGGGAGGTTATAAGGGGAAGTGGCCACACCAGGACTCTGGCTTGCACTTCTGACTCCTCACCACTGTCCCTCACTGCCCTGGCCACTATCAGTGGAAACCATGGAGCCGAGTCCTGCTGTTTGTACACTGGTGGACTGGAGCATTCACAGACATTTGACCAGCTCAGCTTTGCCAGGAGCACCCAGAACGTTTCTGGGGCCCTGAAACCCCAGTGTCAGGTAAGCACAGCAAACAAAAACTCAGGTAAATTAAATAGGAGCAGCCAGATGCAGTGTCTCATGCCTGTAATCCCAGCACTTTGGGAGGCTGAATTGGGAAGATCACTTGAAGCCAGGAGTTTGAGACCTGCCTGGGCAACACAGTGAGTCCCATCTCTACAAAATAAAATTAAAATAATAAAAAATTAAATAGAATCTTCTGGTACTTCTGTTGCCAAAGAAACACACACACACACACACACACACACACACACACACACACACACATACACACACAGCAAAGGCAAACAAACAAACCAAAAAGGCAAAACAAAAGGTCTTTAGTGTTCATTCCTCAAGCCAATTATATTCCCCAAGAGCTGTTTTGGGGTTACTTAATATTTGGGATCATCTGTGCTTATTTCACCTGTACCAAAAGTAACAGTCAACTCAGCTGTGCTATGTCTATTTCACAAACGTCTGCTTATATAAACATTTAAGGGGCACAAGCATGTGTCCACACACGCACACACGCCTCTCTCTGGATAAAGAGGTCTCGGGGTTAGGGTTCTGGAATCTCTCCTTCCACACCTCCCGCATCTGCTCACTGTCTCTGAAGCTGACATTCCTCGCGCTGAGGGATGGGCGGGAGGAAGGCTGCAGTCTGCGTGCCAGCCAGGTCACCTCACGGCGAGCTGTCAGCCTAGTGATGACGCCCCTGCTAGGCCATAAATAACAGGCTGCAGCAGGCCACCCGGGCCTCCCCCAAACCACTCCCCTTCCATCAATCTCCCCTAATGACTGCTTGGCATTCAGGCTTCCGCTGTGACCTGACCCTGGCCCCAAGCATTCTTTGGGGCGCTGGGTCCCTTCCCAGGCACGGAATGGGTCAGCCAGGAGCACACTGCTCTGCCAGGTCCCTGCGTCCTGCCAGTGCACTTTATGGATGCTGGAGACCGGCAGAGAACTCCCTTCACTCAAAGCGCCATCCCTTCCAAGACCGGCTCCAGAGCACAGAGCTGCATCCTTGTTGTTTATCTGGTCATGGCAGATTCTACACCACAAGTGACCCCACACTGCAACTGCTTCCCTCGACCCCATATAGCAAGCAGTTACTCACTCTGAGCGGAAGCTGGTCTTTGTGTCCTTTGCAATGTGGGTGGGCAAAAGCCAACTAGAAAGTAACTCAACTGTGTAGACTTCTTTTGTCCTGCCCTCAAGGGGCAGTTACCTTTCATTCACTCCCTTTGTTCTTAGGCCTTAGGGGTTTCAACTCTCTCACCATTCCAAAAACCTCCTCCTGAAATCACAAACGACCCCACCCCACACACGCACCCTAGCTCTCTCTCCAGCTCTCCCCTGAGCTCTTAGGATTGGATTTCTATGAAATGCTTATATCAATCCTCTCTATTATCTCATGAGATGTTCGATAGTATCATCGTTGAGCTTATAACAGAACTTCATTCATATATCTCAGATAAAAAACAACTAAAGGCTGACACAATGGCTGCGACAAATTGCATTTTTTATCAGTACCTTCTTCCCCCAACATGTTAAGCTTCTGTGGCCACAGCGCTGAGGGTAGCAGGAGGGAGGGGTCTTCAGAGCCAAGCCCTCTCACACGGGAATGGGAAACTAAGAGCCAGTGACTTCCTTAAGGTCACAGGGTCAGATGGAGGACCCAGGTTGCCTAGTGTGCAGTGCATTTGGGGCAGGAGTCATGAAAACCAGCCCTTCCCCAAGTGGAGAGAGGCACATGTGGTGAAGCCACACCCTAGTCCAGTGCCCATTGTGGTAGACATTGGTGACAGCCCTGGGACTCCTCACTGCTTCTGTGGCCCTTCCCCCAGGCTCCAGGTGCTTTCGCGACTCACCCAGACGTCTGTGACTCGCTTTGGGGAACCGTCCTCCGGCTGCTGCGGGGAAGCCAGTGTCTGACCGAGGAAGGGCCTAAAAGCTCTGCTCCCTTGCCTGCGTTGGGGCAAAGCTGAGAATGAACGTATATTCCAGAGCTTTCCTGTGGGGCCAGGCCAGGGCTGGTTCCTCCTCTGCATCCACACCCGGCTTGGCTTCCCCCTCCCCTTTCCTCCTGCATGCTCTGCACCCCTCCCCAGTTTCTCCCGGGATCGGTTCCTTTCAATAACTCATCTACAGATGGACCCTCATCTCAAGGTCCACTTCCACGGATCCTGACCAAAGGCACCAGGAGACGTTTGTGGAATAAATGAATGAGTCTCACCCTGACACCCTCCAAAGACAGGTGCCCATGGAAAGGAGCGCGCAACTAGAGGGAAAGATCACACTGGACAAGTAGCCCTGCCCGAAGCAGGATGGTGGGAAGCTGCATGTGAGCCTCCGAGGGCCGGAGCCAGGAGACGTGGAAGTCCTCAGGGGCCCCCTTCAGACAGGCCCACACACGCATGTTCAAAGCGCATGGCTGTTTCAGCGTGGCCAGGGCCGCTTTGTGAACCTCAGTCTGGACTGGCTGATCTTCTGATCACCAAGAATTTGCCCGGCAAGGGATAAAGCATTTATGGCATATGGGCAGCCGCCACTCTTGGCTGCTGCTGCTGTGGCCGATGCCTTCAGCCCCCTCTCTCCAGCAGCCGCCTTGGGGGCTATTCTGGGTAAGTCCAGTCACCCACTTGCCTTCAGCTTTAGGTTTTTCTCTGTGCCTCACGGCATGCCCTGATACCCACTGGCCACTGAGCCTGGAAGGGGGAGAGGCTGGAGGTGGGGGTGGTGGGTGAATGGCACAGCTCCTGTACTCTAGGAAGGCAACTCTGGGGACATTCCAGATGCTTCTTAGGGGGCCTCCCCAGTGCATCCTTTCACTGGTCTTCCTTCCCCAGCTCACGCCCCTGCTTCCCAGGATCACCTCCCATGTAAACCACAGCCAAGTCCTTCTGCCAAGTTCTGCTTTCAGGGCGTCACAGACTAAGACAGCATTATGCATAATGTCACCTGTCCCCAGGTAGCCAAGGTCCTCGAGACCTTCCTCAGCTTTCACTTGTGCTGGAGTAACACACTGACCCCAGGAGCTGTGAGGTACCCTCCCCACCACATGCGATGGCCCAGGCTGTTCTTTGGGAGTTCACGTCTGACTCTGCCATTTTTCTATCACTTCCTTTGCTGTTAGCGAGTCTTCTTCTAACAGAATGGCCGCCCTCCTCCCAAATTATCATATTTGCCTTGACTCTATGACAGTCTGGAGATCACATGACCAAACTTGATGGCCACATCTACAGTCAAGGTGAACAGATCCTGAGAGGAGGAACGTTCCTTTAAACAAATGCAGGAGCATTCATTTAAGGTCCTGGAAACCCATTTTGGCTACTCAGGGAGGATTTTTAATTTTCCCTGGCTTAGAGCTCTGTTTTGGAGAGGGCGGATGTTGAATAGCGAAATTTTGTATAAGTGAGTTCTATTTCAATTTAAACATGGGATGTATGTGTGGGCGAATGCAGGGGTCTAATAATACTTATCACAAATGCCCTAGGGCTTTTGGCTTCCATTTATTTGGATATGCCAATTTCCAATTTTTAGATACAGTTTTTAAGACTCCAGGAGCCTTTGCAAGTTTGCCAGCTCCACTGATGTCCAAACAATATCAGACACCAAAAAAAAAAAAAAAAAAAATGGTGGTTTACAGATTTCTGAGCAAAAATAAAATCAGTGCGGGGACTAAATACAGATCTCCCCATTCAGCCTCCAAGTCTAACTCAGATGTCCCCACTTCTCTCCCAGGAAGTCATATGTCCCCTCTCGTGGGCAGGAGGAGGTCTGTGCCACATTGGCTTGGGTGAGGGGGCACGATGTGATTCCTCATGTGGATGAGATTCTGTTCTGGGGCTGGCCTCCCTCCTCTGCAGCTTTCTCTACCTCAGGGGCACAGGGGTCAGCCTCTGGGGCTGTGGCTGATGGGCACAGCTGATGAGGACCACAGACTAGCCAAGTACTGGGCACAGGTGCAAGAGAAAACTCCAGCAGCTGTATTGAGGGCTGAGAGTGAGAATGACAGATCAGTGACGCCTTCTCTCAAGTGTTTTCTGCACTGCCAACAACAGGAGTGGGCACAGGCTTGGTTGTTGGAAAGGTTAAGTGGTAGAGAGGAAGGGCATAGCTGGGCATCTCCCCAAGACATGTGGCGAATGGGTGTGTCCTTCCGGGATGGGGGGTTGCAGCCTCCCAGTTGGAGAGGGACTGGAAGTTCAGGTAAAGGGAAGTTTACTACAATGAGGTTATGTCCTGATACTGTAAGCCCACTGTAAATCCAAAATGTCTTAAGCTGAAAATGCATTTAATACCTAATAGGCCTATTGTTAAATAGAAAAATCAGGAGTTGAACCATCATAAGTCAGGGGCCATCTGTATTTCACTGGGGCCTCAGGGCTCCATTCCAAAGCCATGGCAAGGAGATCCCAAAGACTGGCATTCTGGGTGTGGGTGCAGATGGCAGGGGGGCTGGAGTTTGAGGGTCATGGTTGCCTGAAAGGACATCAAGATGGTGAAATGCTGTCCTCAAGACTGGCGTCGGCACAGAGGAGGTTGAAAGGGGTGTGGTTGCAGGTTGTGTCGTTAGCTGCAGAGGGGTCTGGGGGGTTGTTAGTGTGGTTGTAGGGCTCAGTGCTTAGAGCCACACTACTAGTGTTCTTGCGGACAGCGTAGCCTTAGTGAGGCCATCTGTAAGCCAAAGGGCCCTTCAGTCACTTTGAGTTATTGCACAAAGGGTAGAGGACAACTTCACCCAGATGAGAATCCTCAGTGCCCCTGAGAAGAAGACTCCAGATGACAGCTGGGATAGGTATGCAAAAGACCCCAAGTCAAGCTAACCACCTTGGTGGCTCTGGAGAGAGACTCCTACAATTTTGCAAAAGAAGGAAACACATCATCTTTTTTTTTTTCTTTTTTTTGAGTTGGAGTCTCACTCGGTCGCCCAGACTAGAGGAGTGCAGTTGCCGCTCCTGGCCACTGCAGCCTCGCCTGCCGGGCTCCGGCGATCCTTCCGCCTCAGCCTTCCGAGTAGCCGGAATTACAGGCATGCGCTACCACGCCCGGCTGATTTTTTTATTTATTGTAGAGACGAGGTCTCGCTGCCCAGGCGGGTCTCGAACCCGTGGGCTCAGGCAATCCACTCACCTCAGCCTCCCAAAGGCGCGGGATTACAGGCTGAGCCACCGAGCCCGGCTAACACATCATCTTTTAAAGCAGTGATTTAATTGGCCTTCATGCTGAAACCTGCATTTCCCAAATGCATGATTCTTCAAGGCAGAGTTGAAATCTGCATATGAGAAATACTGACTTGGTTGGGAAGCATCTTGGTTGGGGGGTGTCTTGGCTGGGGGGCATCTTGGCTGGGGGCATCTTGGTTGGGGGGAGTCTTTGTTGGAGAAGCGTCTTGGTTGGGGGACATCTTGGTTGAGGGGCATCTCAGTCGGGAGGCCAACTTGGTTGGGGGCATCCTGGTTGGAGGGCATCTGGCAGAAGTACAAAGCTACTCCAACTGGAGCCTGCTCCCAAGAATGGCCTTGCGTAACTGGCCTAGGGGTGGCCTGGCTCATTTGAGCTGTTTTCCCTGTGTGCCCCTGACTAGCCCAAAGAAGACATGAGGTGGGAACTTCCCAGGGGGCAGTTTTCTAAATTCATCGTTTCCAATTTGAGGCCTTTCTGGGGGAAAAAACTTGGTCCCGTTGTCCTGAATGCTTGGTTCAGTCAGGTAGACTACGGTGTGATCCCGAGGCGTGGTATCCAGTTCTGTCTTCTGCTGGTGGAAGCCTTTCCAGTCAGGACAGTCCCTGAAAGGCTTTCTTGGGGAGAACAGAGATCTCTCTCTCAGTCAAGTGCATACAGGTCAGCTGGCATCCTGGTCCCTTGGGCAGGAAAGAAATGTCAGCATTGTTTGGGAAGTTTCTCCAGCTTTCAAGGTCATCAAACAGTCTCCTCTTCTGATTCACCTATCATTCTGAAGACTGAATTTCTGTTTCTGCAGCTGGCAGGTTGGTGTCTGAGCAGTTTCGTGGCCCACCTCATAAAGTGAGCCCTCCAGAAACCCCTGAGCACACTGGGCCTTCCAGATCAGCAGTGCACCTGCTTCAAAGTTCTTAGGTAGATGCTGCACAAAATCCACTTCTAATTCCACTTTCACTCCCCATCCAATACCAGGAAAGTCCATGACGAGGGACTAACTCTCTGTGAAGGCTAACCCCATAGTTGCCAGAATCTCTGTGACATCCAGCTTGACAAAGAAATCTTTTGAAGGTGTTAGGATCTTACATCCAACAGGATTAGAACCAAAGAACACAGGCAGACCAGTCACATAGTGCTGAGAAAGAAACAAAAACACCCCTGAGGTCAGCAAAGAATGAAACTGACCAGGCAACAGCTTCAAGGAAAATGGCTTCCCATCTACCATGGGGTCACTGGCTTGACGTCCCAGCCCTGCAAGACGGGACATTCTTCAAGATGGCCCACAACCATGGCTCCCGTGACAGGGAGAGGGGAACTGCGGACCATGCCTTGTGACAAGTCGCTACTGGGGATGTTTAGAAAGGACTGAGATGACTGGCTGAAGGCATAGGAAGGCTGCTTCCACTTCTGAGGGGCTGTTGGGGGGACAGGGGTGTCTACTTGCTCAGGGACAGATGAGATGTTACAGGGAGGATAATCACGCTGCCGAGGGAAGGCTGGGCTGCATAAGGAGGGAGTGAGCGCACCATCATGGAGCACCCATGGGCAGAGAGGTTGCAGAGAAAGTTCTCGAGGGGCCAGACTGGAAGGCTGTGATGGCCGTCGGCACCTGAGCTGTGGTCAAAGAGTGCAGCTGCCCCCAGAGGTCTGAGAGTTTGGGCTCTGGCAGGGCCCTCCCCTGGGGAGGTGCCCCCCATCCTCCAGGCCAAGTGAGGTGGTGCGTGCTTCCAGAGGTACAGCATACTCAGAAGGTTGTGCAGGAGGTGAGATATGCCACACCTCCACCAGAGCGTTCAGCCCCTCATTCCCAGATGAAGATTCGGAGACCTGGAGAGAGGAAGTGACTTGCTCACAGACACAGGGCAAAGTGAGGTAGAACTGATGCCCTGAGTCAGGTTTCCTAATTACAACAGCAAATTGTATGTGTCAACCTGAGTAGGCTGCAAGGTGCCCAGATTAGACATTGTTTCTGGGTGTTTCTGTGAGGTCTGTGAGGGGCCTCTCAGATGAAACTGGATTTGAAACGGTGGGCTCAGTACAGCAGGTCACCTCCTCACCGCAGGTGGCATCGGCCAGTCCCTGGAGGGCCTGAGAAGAGCAAGAGGCAGAGAAAGGGAGCAGGCACCCCTCGCCTGCCTCACTGCTTGAGCTGGGACATGACACCTCGTCTTCTCCTGACCTTGGCCTGGGAGTTACACCACCAGCTCCCCTGGCTCCCAGGCCTTCGGACTTGGACTGAATTACACCAGCAGGGTTCTGGGGTCCCAGTCTGCAGACCATGGGACGTCTCAGCCTCCATGACTGCATGATCCAGTTCCAGTCCCTCCTCCCCCACTCATCTCTCCCTCTCCCTCTCTCTCTCTCTTTCTCTCTCTCTCTCTCTCTCTCTCTCTCTCTGTCCATCTCTATCTCTATTTCCTATTGGTTCTGTTCCTCCGGAGAACACTAATACTCTAACCTCTTCTTTCCCTCCAAAAGCAACCTGAGTCCCTATTCCGCTTCCCAAGGCCTCCCTGGTAAAGCGGGAAGGGGAGCCCCAGGCAGAGACTCTCCACCTCCAGAGGAAAGAGGGCCGGAATCCCCTCTAGGCCTGCATCCATGAAGAGCACCTGGGCTTGCGTCTTCTGTTCCTCTGAGCAGTGGGTTGTCTCCCCACCCGCCTGACACCCTTTTTTACAGCAAATCATTTGTAACGCCCCTTTTGTCTCCTGAAGTAAAAATTCACAGATATCATCAGACCTCGTACAGAATTTAAAAATAAAGTGTTCTGACTGTAACACAAATTAGAAATAAGAGGCAACGTATAATAAAATAACATCCATTTGGTGAAGCGCTTGGTCAAGACCTCACTAGAGACGCGATAAAGTCACTTTCCCCTGCTTATAATGAGAAGAGGATGAATTTCAGAGAAGTTGCTTTGTGGTTATATTTGACATTGTGGAACAAGGGCTAAGCATTGCCCAGGGGAAAGGGTTTTCCAAAATGCTGACCACCTCCTGGTAAACTCCCAGAGAAAACAAAGCACCGTCTTCCCGCGTGCACATGGCAGGCGCGGTCCTGGAGCAGTAAACACGGTCCACGCGGGCGCGGATGACAGGCGCAGACTCTAGGCCGAGGTCGTCGCGACGGGTCTGCGCCACATCGGCGTCTGGCGGCACGTGCGGCCGCGGGATAAGTCGACGTGCGGGACGCGCAGCGCCGCGGGGACACCCTGGAGCGCCCCGGGGACGCCCTGGAGCGCCGCGGCCCCGCCCGGCCCGCCGGGTGGCGGTGCCGGGCGCTTGTTTAAAGTGCCGGAGGCAGAAGCAGCGGGGGGACGGCGAGAACCGAGTCAGTGGGCCCGCGTCCTTCTAGGCGGCCCGGGTCTGACTTCCCTGCGCCTCCGCACGGGCGGGCAGAGCCGGGCGAGCCCTCGCCGTGCCCCGGCCGCCCGCGGGGGCCTTCCGCGCCGCTGGGGTCTCCGGCTGCGGAAACCGTTCTGCCCGGGGCCACACGGGGGCGCTCTGAGACCAGGACGGGAGCACTGGCAGGACGGTGACTCGAACCGCTTGCAGATGCGCGCGCGGTGGCCGCAAGCCGAAAAGACTGCGAGAAGGAGTCCGTCGCCGGCCTTGCACCGTGCTGGGCTGTCTCGTTTTGGGCAGCACCGCCCGGTTTTCCAGGATCCACTCTTAGCCCCGGACGACTGCGTGCATTGCATTTCCAATCCGCCCAAATAATGTCATGTTGATGTGTCAACGGCAGCTGTAAGGTTCTCCTGGAAACAGACCAAGGCGAAAGGGAAGAAAGCACGTGGCCAGTACGGGCCTACCTTTCCCCATCCGCGCTCACAGTCCTCTCCTAGAAATAGTAGCAAAAATAATTATAATACAAGATGATAACTTCTCTGAGAACTTACCATGTCATTGTTTGGGGCACTTCATATGAATGCACTGATGTTATCTTCACCAGTAACATCATGAGGTGGGTATTATGTGATAAACAGTAAACAGAGGAAACTAAGGCACAGCGCGCTTAGTAACCTGCCCAAGGCCACATGGCTGAAAGTAGCAGGATGTCACCGAAGAACCATACGACATCCAAAGCTTCCTGGAGTCCTGCCTGCTGGAAGAAGCTTCGGAAGGATTTAGCCATCTTTGTACTGTAAGAAAACAAGACAGCCTGCGCCCTCAGCTGTTGTTTCTTCAAAAGTGCAAAAGCTACCAGAGCATTAAGATAACATCCACATCAATAAGAAAGAAAAAAAAAAAACCATGAAATACTTTTGTATGTGGTGTCTGTGACTTGTTTCATTCGTGAATTCAGTCAGAGCAGACACCAGGTGGGTCTGACACGGTTAGCATTGCAAAACTGCCCTGGGTCCAGCTGCAAATCATCATGGAAGACCTAGATTTGGCTGAACCCTGACATTTCATCTCTGGCCATGCATTAGAATCATTGGAGGCGTTAAACAAAACAAAACAAAACAAAACTGATATCTGGGTTCCCCCTTCACCACCAGACTAATCAAATCAAAATCTCAGGAAATGGGACCCAGGAACCATGTTTTGGTTTTTGTCTTTTTTTTTTTTTTTTTGTAAAAAATAAAATAAAATAAAGCAAAAACAAAAACAAAACCTCCCCAGGTAATTAATTCTAGAGTTCAATCAACCTCCTTGTTATGTAGATAAGGAAATTGAGGCCCAGAAGGGATTTGTGATTTGCCAAAGACTGAAAGTTAAGGAAGGGGTGGGGAAGCCAGATCTGCTGATTTCTAGTCCAGAACCCATGGAAAACTGCTGGATCAGACCAGACCACACCACAGGAGACAGGACATGAAAACCCTAGGGAGCACAGCACACTCATGAGCTTGCCTTGGCATGAACTAACAGTTGGCCAACATTCTTCCTCATCACCATTTGGCACAGAGAGAGAGAAATTATGTCTTTTTTTTTTTGAGTCAGGGTCTTACTTTGTCACCCAGGCTGGAGTGCAGCGCAGTGGCACAATCACAGCTCACCACAACCTCGACCACCTGGGCTCAGGCCTCCCTCCTCAGCCTCCTGTGTTGCTGGGACTACAGGCATGCACCACCACACCCGGCTCATTTTAAAAAATTTTTTAGACATGAGGCCTCACTATATTGCCTAGGCTGGTCTCAAACTCCTGGGTTCAAATGATCTTCCCACTTTGGCCTCCCAAAATGCTGGGATTACAGGTGTGAGCAACCGAGCCTGGCTGATTATGATTTCTTAATTTAATACATATGAGGGGGATCCCACCAAAAAATTTATTTATAAAAGCTATGTATTTATTCTTATTTATTTATTTATTTTGATTTTATTTATTTATTTGCTTGTTTGTTTATTCTGAGTTGGAGTCTCACTCTGTTGCCCAGACTGGAGTGCAGTGGCACGCTCTTGGCCACCACACCCTTCACCTGCTGGGCTCAGGCGATCCTTCCGCTTCAGCCTTCCAAGTAGCTGGAACTACAGGTGCATGCCACCACACTCGGCTAATTTTTTTATTTATTGTAGAGATGAGGTCTCACCAAGCTGCTCATGCTGGTCTCAAACACCTGAACTCAAGCAATCCTCTCATCTCAGCCTGGGACTACAGGCTTGAGCCAACAGGCCCGGCTTTGTATTTATTCTTACATATTTAAACTTCAGTCATCTTCAAAGTACTCACTGTTTGATGCACTACACATATTGAGATGCTCTTTTCACTGCTCAAAACAGTTTTTGAACTTGTTCATTTTGATGCCTTTTAGTGTTTCTGCTGTTTTTTATTTCACTTCTTTCACATGGGCAAAACATTTCCCTCTGAGCACTTTTTTCATTCAGAGAAACAAAAAAAGCCACTCAGAGTGAGATCGCGTGAATAGAGAGGGTGGGGCACAGGGGTCATGCGGTTTGGGGTCAAAAACTTCTGAACACTCAGCATGGTGTGGGCACATGCCCTCATAAATCACCCACAAAGAAATGGGCAAATGCATTGAAAGGATCTCCAAAACAAAATTCACTGAAAGCTAAACACAGCTTCGCACAACAACACTAGCGGTACACTGATGCCGAGAGGTTCCTTGAGCACTTACTTTAGCAGGAGAAGACTGTACTACAAGGGTCTGCCTTCCAAAAGATAATTCCAAGTTTTTTGGGGTTCCCCTTGAAGTTATGTTTAAAGGAGGGAGATGTAATTAAAAGAAATGTCTGCTTGACTATCTTACACCTCTATCCTTGCCAGTGGACATGCCTGGACCATGTCCATAACTCAAACAGGAAAACTCGTGTGATGGGCATTTCTGAAGTTCTTCCTGTATGCTAGGTGTAGGGGTCATTTCCCCCAGAGAGTATGCATCACACCCTGGTGAAAACCAGCAGCCCAGTGTGACACAGGCTTCTTGGCCTTTCTGAGGCCAAATCCCAACCTTGGAAGGATCTGCTTGAAATTATTCTTTTTTTTTTTTTTGAGTCAGACTCTCACTCTGTCATCCAGTGCAGTGGCAAGCTCACAGCCACCTCAGCCTCAACCTGCTGGGTTCAGGTGATCCTTCCACCTCATCCTTCCAAGTAGCTGGAACTACAGGCGCGTGCTACTACGCCCAGCTAATTTTTTGTTTTATTGTTGAGACAAGATCTCACCAAGTTGCCTAGGTTGGTCTCGAACCCCTGGGTTCAGACAATCCTCTCGCCTCAGCCTCCCAAAGTGCTGGGATTACAGGCTTGAGCCACCGTGCCCGGCCTGAAATTATTCTTAAACCAAATCAATTTGGGAGTCTGTTGCTTCGGTGAATTTGCTGAACTGCCTTTCATCACCTCAGAATTCAACTGATTTGGGCCTCAGGAAGTGTTATGGTCCAAATAACACTCGGCTGCTCCCCTTGATACCAATAAATCAAAGGGGAAGGGAACTGATAGAAAGAAGTTTATTTTTGAGTTCAAATCCAAAGAGCAGAGTCAGACTCAGGTATTTCTAAAATGGTTCTGCTTGCCCTCCAGGCTTTTACAGTTCACTTTTATAAGTCCAGAGTTGTTCGTACCTAGACATTAGCCATGTGACCAGCAGAGCGTTGTCTAGAACTTGAGTTTCAGCCTCATTTATCGATAGTGACGTTTTTCTGTCCAGACTTCCTGGTGCCAGGTATCAGAGGTAAATCATAGCTTTTATCAGCAGGACCTGGCAGAAGCGTTAATCAAGCTTGCTATAGAGTAAAGGGAGTTTACAAGGCCTAAGGCATCATCTGTTACGTTATACAAATCACAAAATGTATGATTACATTGATACAAAAGTTATACAGATCACAAGGTTTACAATTACATTGATACCATATTATTTAAACGTATACCCACTCAGAAAAAGGCAGTAAATGGGGATTTGCATCTTTCAGTTGACTGGGCTTAGACTCCAGGGAAGTCAAGGACCCTTGAAGCTACTTACTGGGAGTGCACAGGAGATAAGGGGAAGCACGCCTTTTATTAGCTCTTAGGAATATTGTTCAGGCATGTACAGGAGCTTTTGAGCCCTCACCATGTCCTTCTCTAGGGGCTGTGACAATATGGACAGACATTAGGGGGTCTCTTTTTTAAAATGGCCCCACAAGCCAGCTCAGTGGTGTGTGCCTGTCGTGCCAGCTACTTTGGAACCTGGGGTGGGAGAATCCCTTGAACTCAGGAGCCCGAGGCCAGCCTGGGCAATATAGCAAGATCCCTGAAAAATAAAATAAAATGGTCCCACAGGAGATGAGGGAAAGATTGCACTTCCTGGTCTAATGCAGGCATCTCGCACCTCCCCAGACCTGCTGTCCCCTTGGTTGGGAGCTCCCAGTCCTTGGCCACCCAGGAGAGAAACCTGAGACTCACCTCAGGCCCCTCCTGGGTGCATCTCCAACCCCACTCCCTCGACTTTCTCCCCAAACCCTCTCTTAAACTCAGACCTGCTGGACTGTTGGCCAGCAGCACCTGGAGGCCCCCAGCGCCCACCTCCTGGCCCCCACTTGGCATGATCCAGCTTTCTCGGTTTTGCAGGCCTGATAGGCCTCGGTGATGCCTGTGTTTCTTTCATTTGCATCTCTGCAGTTCACATCAGGTCTTTTAATCCCTCTGTGCATATGCTGGAAGCCTTTGGTTCTATTTCCTCAGCATCCCTGGCCTTCCTGGCTCCCCTCTCAGGCCCAGCCTCAGCCCTCACTGGTTCCCTGCCTCTTGAGCCCCTCAATCTTCGCCAGG
The DNA here is from genome assembly GCF_000164805.1 of Carlito syrichta. Taxonomy (NCBI): domain Eukaryota; kingdom Metazoa; phylum Chordata; class Mammalia; order Primates; family Tarsiidae; genus Carlito; species Carlito syrichta. The sequence continues at coordinate 681,269 of NW_007217479.1, forward strand.
CCAGCTGCCTAAGTTTGTGTCTCTGCTCTGCTTCTCCTTCAGAAACTGCCCAGGCATCCTTGACGAGCATGCACACCCCTCGCTACCCTTACCCTGCCCCCACCCCCGGGCCCTGTGGAATGGGCTCTATCCAGCTCCCCATCTCCTCCTCATCTCCTCCACCTCCCCATCATCCTTGGCCCTGACCTTTCCTGCCTGCCTCACTCTGTCCATCAGTCCACGCTTCTCCTTTTACCTCCACTCTGCCCATGACCCTCCTCGAGGCCCCAGATCGAGGGCAGCCCTCTCCAGGCCCATGCTGGCCGAGGCTGCTCTTCCCACACGCACCCCCCTGCACCCCCAGCACATACATGCCAACTTCTTCATACTTTATCTTTTCATCCCCACGCCCTAGTCAGCTTCCTCCCAGACCCAAGCTCCCAGGGTCTGTGATGCATTCAGTTGATGGCTCCCTCCCCATCCCAGTCTTTCTTCCAGGCTGGTCCACACTGAAGCCAGGAAACCAGGGAGGAGGCCGTGCAGGGGTTCAGTTCATGGGGAAGAAGTGGATGGAGGGATGCCCGAGGCTGAAGCCCTGAGCGCTCATTGACTAGTTGGCCATGAAGATGGGCAGGAGAGGCTGGAGAACACTCCAGCTCCTGGGCAGGCCCATGTGCTGATGGGAATCTGGAGGCATTGGGAACAGAGCCTGGTTAGACGTATCTGTGGCTAAGAGAGGATACGGGACTCTGAGCAGGCAATATCAGCCTGGAGCCGAAAAGAGCCAAGCCTAAGGGGAGAGGCCCGGTCACCAGCATGAAGGAGGCTGCCAACCCTGGGTGCCTGAGGTTGCCCAGTGGGGCAGGATGACAGTGACCCCAAGGAGGTGGCGGAAGAAGGCGGAAGGAGTGGCCAAGCTGGGTAAGAATGGGCCATCCATGGTGTCGCACACCGTGAGAAGACAGAGGACTGAAGCGTGCCACCCATGCAGCCTGTCCCCCACACCTCGGACCCTTTCTCTCCTTAGAAGTGGCCACCGTGTGTGTTGAGCGGGCAAGCCATCCTCCCCCCTGGGGGCTTTGTGTCATGAAAGCCCAGCATCTGCCTGGCAAGGTGACTCAAGCCTGTAATCCCTGTACTTTGGGAGGAGGAGGCTAGAGGATTGTCTGAACTCAGGGGTTTGAGACCAGCTTGGGCAACATGGTGAGACCTTGTCTCTACAATAAAACAAAAAATTCACAGGGCGTGGTGGTACATGTCTGTAGTTCCAGCTGCTTAGAAAGCTGAGGCGGAAGGATCGCCGGAGCCCAGCAGGTCGAGACCGTGGTGGCCGTGAGCGAGCCACTGCACTCCAGCCTGGGCGACGGAGTGAGACTCCAACTCAAAAAGAAAACCAGCCCAGTGTTCAGGATTTCCCCTCCTGGAATGCCATGCACCCCATTTCTCTTGGGTGCATCAAGGTGGGTGCTGACCACTGGACCTCCCCATGCACCAGTCAGACCCCTGCCTCCACACATTCCGGTCACCTCTGCTTCTGTCACCCCCCCTTTTTAAATCCTCTATACCAATTAAAAACACCATGCCAGCCAGGCACGGTGGCTCATGCCTGTAATCCCAGCATTTTGGGAGGTGGAAGTAAGAGGACTGCCTGAACCCAGCAGGTCGAGGCTGCAGTGGCTGTGAGCGTGTCACACATTTCAGTCTGGATGACAGAGTGTGACTCCTACACAAAACAAAACAAAACACAATGCCAGGGAAAGAGAATGAAACAGATGTTTGCTTTTGAATCAGATGTCAGAAGGAGGAAGTCTCCACTCTGCAGCACGGGGATAATGGCGAGCAGATTCCCCGCGGGGATGAGAGCAGGTGGGTGTTAAATCATGGGGACACGAGGGGGCCGCGGGTGTTTTATTCTCCAGACCATGATGCAGCTTTCAAGGGTGCTTTGCAAAGCACAAGGATGGCCTTGTTAGGCCTCGCTTCCGGGAGGGGTGATGAAGAAAGAGGAGGAGGAGACGCTAGTGGCAGAGCAGGCCTGACTCAACGCCCCCACCTTGGAGATGTAACCCCGTCCCTTGCATCAGAAAAACCAGAGTTTCAGAGACTTGGCTCCCCTCTGCCCTCATCTGTCACCTGGTCAGGCCCCAGGGGCCATCACCCGCCTCCTGCGTGCCCTGCACCTAGGGCCCCCCTGCCAGAGCCTCAAGAGACACAGTGACCCGAACAGAGCCGCAGCTTGACCTCAGGTCCCACTCCTGGCTGGCGTTGAACCTCAGTCCGGGGGAGCCCAAGTCCTGCCTGGGAGACAGCCGGATACTCAGCCAGCGACACTGGGCCTCGTCACAGGCAAGCACCACGGTGCCCTCGGGGTTGCTGTAGGTACACGAGCTCTGGGCAGCCCGTGCCTCCACAGCCAGATTCCAGCTGCCCCCCAGCTCCTTATCATCCAGCCCCAGGGCCTGGAAGCCCAGAGAGTCCTGGGTGACGGGACACACTAGCTGCTCCTCCTTCAAGGCGGGCAGCACCTGGCCCTTGAGGTAGGCAGGACCCGCGCAGTAGGCCTGGATGTTCAGGAGCCGGTCGGTGAACTGGCGGAGCCAGCTTAAGAGGTAGGCCAGGTGGCAGTCACACTGCCAGGGGTTGCCATGCAGGGCCAGGTTGAACAGATTGTCGTTGGTGTCGAAGATACCCTGCGGGAGGGCAGTCAGCTGGTTCCTGGAGAGGCTAAGCAGCTCCAGCTTGGACAGGTTCTGGAAGAGCGCAGGGTGCAAGGTCGTCAGATTGTTGCTGCCCAGGTAGAGCGTCACCAGCTCCCCGAGGCCCCTGAAGACGTCGGCGGGGAGGTGGGCGATGGCGTTGTGTGAGAGCGTGAGGGAGCTCAGGTTGGACAGGTGGCCAAAGGTGCCCTCGGCGACCGTCTCTAGCCGGTTATGGGACAGGGACAGGCCGGCCAGGCCCAGGGTGTGGGCAAAGAGGCCAGCTGGCAGTTCCTGCAGCCGGTTTCCCTGCAGGCTGAGGAAGGCCAGGCGGCCCAGGGAGGAGAAGATGGGCAGTGGCAGGTGCATGAGGGCATTATGCTGCAGCCACAGCCTCTCCAGGCGGAGAAGCTGCGAGAACACGGTGGGGGGCAGCTCCGAGAGGGCGTTGCCATCCAGGAAGAGCTCCTTTAGGCCACCCAGGCTGCTGAACACACCCCGGGGTAGGCTGGAGAGCGCGTTGTTGCTCAGCCTCAGGGTCTGCAGGCCTGCGAGCGGGTGGAACAGGTCCTCGGGGAGCCAGGCCAGGAGGTTCTGGGCCAGGTTGAGGGTCTTCAGATGCATCAGAGGCTGGAAGAGCCTCCCGGGCAGGATCTGAAGCCGATTTCCCTGCAGCTGCAGGGATTCCAGGGCATCCATGTGGTGGAAGAGGCCCTCAGGCAGCGCCTCCAGCACGTTGAAGTTGAGGGTGAGCTTGCCCAGCGACGTGAGGTTGGAGAAGACGTCGGCGCTGAGGTTGGAGAAGCTGCTGCCTGTGATCTCCAGGTCCTCCAGCCCGGGCAGCCCCCCAAAGGCATCGGGCTCAAAGTGGCGGAGCTGGGTGTTGAGGAAGACCACCTTGGTCAGGTTGGGGCTACCACAGAAGGCCCTGGTTTCCACCGTGGTGAACGAGGTCTCCACAAAGACGATGTCTGTGGTGTGCGGTGGGATGTCCGGTGGGATGGCGGTCGTGTCCTCATCCGAGCAGAACACCTCCCGGATGAAGCAATCACAGCCCACAGGGCAGGGCTGGCCAGGCCTAGCCAGGAGTAGGAGAGAGGCCCAGCACAGCCAGGCGCTAGGGAGCATCTTCTAGATTTGAGGAGGGAGAGAAAACAGGGAGGGCACCTTTATCAAGGGCAGCATGGCCAGTAACCAGAGCACTAGAGAGAAGCCCAAAGACGGGACGGCTGCGAATGAGGGTTAGCCTCATCAGCGAGGCCACTGTGTGAGCAAGAGCTTGTATGTCTTAGTAGCTTGTTTGCATGCCACCTCACAGCAGCCTTGAGAGATAGGTAGGGCCAGGGTTTTCATCCCGGCAGCTAAGGCGTTGTGAGTTCTGTCCCCAGGCATCCTGCAAGTGAGTGACAGTGGCAGGACCAAGACCCGGGTCCTTTGGACTTTATTTCCAGATGGGAGAGGGCAATGGAAAGGAGACCAGTAGGCGTGGAAGAGAGGTGTATAAGGAGACTGTGGGCATGGTGGAACTGCAGGAAAATCTGTGGGAAATGGACAGAGAGCTCCTGAGCTGAAATGTCTAAACTCTAGCTCCTCCTGAGTTTCCGATCCCAGCCCTTGTCCGATCCTGGTGATGAGGAGGTCCCAGCGTCTGTCTCTGCCAGCCCGCTGAGGGCAAGGGTGTTCACAGGGACAAGACGGGCTCCTCAGCACTGCTGCCCAGATCCCAAATGCCTCCCTGTGCCCACCTCTGCTCCCACCACCGGGGAACCCAGGGAACGGTTCAATGTTGCGTGGACTTAAGGGGTCCCAGACTTGGGGACTGTACAGGACAGTAGATATTTTTTGAATAAAGAAGGGAGACCAAGTTTTTAATTTGCTAAATATGAGTCTTTAAAACTGCCAGCGTCTACCCACAGATTGCACACTTATAAGTATGTTTTGCTTATTCCTCAGTGATCTTTTTAATATACAGATCAGTAGCCAACATATGAGAATTGGGAAATGCTACATTAAAAGTCCAGATTTCAGGATGATCTGGGGGCACATGGCAAGACCAGCTGGGACTTAGTAGCCCTTGCCCCTTAGAGGGTGTTCAATCGCCAAGCCACGACTGTTAACCAATCACATCACTTTTTTACATGGCTTTCACGAATTTGAATCCCAGGTCCATCACTTTATAGCTATGTGATCTTGGACATGTTCCTTAATCTATCTGTGCTTCAATTTCCTTATCTGTAAAATGGGGATAATAATAGTGCCTACCATGTAAGGGGAATTGTGAGGGTTAAATGAGTAAACACAGCTAACAAATCAGAGTCTGACATAGAGTGAGTAATTAACAAATTACATTAACCATTTTTTTAAAAAATTGGAGTCTCATTCTTTGTCACCCAGGCTGGAGTGCAGTGTCACACTCACGGCCACTGCAGCCTCGACCTGCTGGGCTCAGGCTATCCTTCTGCCTCAGCCTTCCAAGTAGCTAGAACTTACATTAACCGTTGTTAAAGGATGCAAACCACCATCATTACAGAAAAGGTTATTCAGAAAAGATCAAAATGGCTGGGTGCGATCGCTCACACCTCTAACCCCAGCACTTTGGGAGGCTGAGGAGAGAGGACTGCTTGAACCCAGGAGCTTGAGATGAGCCCGGGCAACTTAGTGAGATCTCATTTCTACAAAAAATCAAAAAAATTACTCGAGCATGGTGGTGCACACCTGTAGTCCCAGCTACTCAGGAGGCTGGGCCAGGACGATTGCCTGAGCACAGGAGGTCAAAGCTGTGGTGAGCCATTGATCATGCCAGGGCACTCCAGCCTGGCTGACAGAGTGAAATGCCAATGCAAAAAGAAAAAAAAAGAAAGAACAAAATACTCTTTAGATAGGATACATTTGAATTTACCAAAATTTTAAAAAAGAAAGAAAGCTCTCTCACAACATAGTCCTAATTTTCTCAGCTCTCCTCTCCTGTTAAAGAGTTTACAACTAGATCAGGGATGTGGAATTTGGGCCCCTAGCACGCATTGCTGGCCGCCTCTCTGCTGCCCTCTGCTGGTGCCTCCTCCATTTCAAGATTCCGCCTCCCGCTGAAGGTCCCCAAGAGTTCAAGGTCTCCTGTAAAGCCAATGCTTGCAAAAGCCCCCTTGACACTCCTTCCATTCAGACACTCAGTGGCTCTCGGTTTTCCCAGGAATTATCTGCAGAATCACTGGAGAAATCACCTGAGAAAATGTACGCCTCCCTTCAGACTCCTGTGATGCTGGCAGAGATGCTAACTAAAGCCAGCTCTGGGACGTAGTGAGGAGGACTCTGCCCATAAGAACTGCTGGCTTGGGGCTGGGCTTGGTGGCTCAGCCTGTAATCCCAGCACTTTGGAAGGCTGAGGTCAGTGGATTGCCTGAGCCCGCGGGTTCGAGACCAGCCTGGGCAACTTGGCAAGCCCTCATCTCTACAATAAATAAATAAATTAGGCGGGCGTGGTAGTGCACGCCTGTAGTTCCAGCTACTTGGAAGGCTCAGGCGGAAGGATTGCCAGAGCCCAGCAGATCGACGCTGTGTTGGCCATGAGTGTGCCACTACACTCCAGCCTGGGCTAGAGTGAGACTCCACCTCGAAAAAAAAAAAACACTCCTGTACTGAGTAGAGACCCCACCCACAGCTCCCCCTGGGCATCCCACAGGCTTAAGGGTGTGTACTGCTGTGGCTTGGTCCCCTAGAAAGATGGACCCCTGTGCCCTTGTGAGGGGTGTCATGGGGGAAGAGAGGCCCGAGCTGGGCCTCTAAAGTTCAGGGCAAGACTCCCCTTGCCCTGTCTATCAGGGCAGGGTTGGGGAGGCAGGGGACAATACTCATGATGAGGCTGCAGAACACTGATAACTTCCCGGTGATCCACTCCCAGCCTAGAAGCATCGCACATGTCTCCTGAGTGGCAGTCTGAGTTCAGATCCTACCTCCACCCCCAATTAGCTCTGTGACTTTCACAAAACGACTTAACCTCACTGCACTTTACTGTCCTCATGCTCAAAACTGAGCACAATACCACCTCGCCTACGGGGCTATTGTGAGGACAGAGTGAGAAAATGAGAGGGAGATACAAGCCCAGGGCCTAGCACACCATGAGCACACGGCGAATGAGTGACCTTGATCGTTCTGCGTTCAGCCCGGCCCCAGCTCTGTTCTGGAATCTCACAGAGGTTAGCTACAGAAAATCTGCCCCACCGTGGCCACCGATGCCTCTCTACAGTATTTGTTTCTAGTTCTTTCCTCCCCAGCCAAGTGAAAGTGTGATTGTTTGGTCCTTGGTTTAGAGAGTACAGATTGCAAGGGCTCTGGCCAGAACACCCTAGACTTGGACCCCTTCCCCAGCCCACCCTCAAGAGAACAGGTCACTGAGGAGCCCTGGAGACGGAAGTGCCCCTGCCTGGAAGCTGTAGAGGCTGGCACCAAAGGACCACAGTGGGACAGCAGCCAGAAGCTTCCTGCTTTTCATCTGGGAATAAGACCAGCAAATGCCCACAAAATTATCCCACACTTTCAGCGTGCCAAGGAAGTTTGGTTTTTTTCAAGGGGAGGGGTGGTGCAAATGAGCTCCTTCCTTGGGTTGGTACATTTCTGTGCAGACCTCAAGCCAGTCTGTCATCCACCACAGAGCTAAACCTGATTCTTTCCAGAGGGGGATGGGAGCCCAGAATCCTGGACCCAGACGCCCAGGGAGCTGCTGCTTGACACTACATTGGAATTCTCCTCACCACTTGGGCTCTGGGCTCTGCCACTTGGGTCCCAGCTCAACTGGAAGCATAGAGAGGGGCCTCCGAGACTTTCTGGAGCCCCTGGCTACCTCATCTGGTCCCCCTGGGAAGACTCACTGCTCCTCAGACCTGTTCTCCTCTCCTCTCAACCCAGCAAGATAAGTCAAGTCTGGGCTGATTCCAGCCTCTGTTCCTGCCCAGGCCAGCCTACCTGCCTGCTGTCTACTTGTGACCCAGAGTGTGAGGCCACCACTCAGAGTTCCAGCTTCTGCATCTCCACATTGAGAACAATCGTGATAACAATAATCATCGCAGTACCTAAATTGTAGCATTGTTAGGAGCTTAAATCAGCTAACAGGCATTGAACCAGGACCAAAAATAGATACAACTGAAATGTCCAGCAGGAGGGGCCAGATAAATGAATTATGCTACATGGATGTCATGGAAATCCTCTCTGCTGTCCTTAAAATCATATTGCGAATGTGTATTTATTGATAAGATGATCTTAATATCATAAACGAAATATGTTCAGTCATCTCGAAATTCTACATTTCCATTTTTAAGATGTATTTGTACATAGAAAACATAGTTTAAAATTATATACAAAATATTTACAGTGTTTATCTCTGAAAAGTAGAATTGTGGATGATTTTAATTTTTTCCTTCTGCTTAAAAATGTATGTTCTGGCCGGGCTCAGTGGCTCAGCCTGTAATCCCAGGACTTTGAGAGGCCGAGGCGAGCGGATTGCCTGAGTCCGCAGGTTTAAGACCCTCCCGGGCAACTTGGTGAGACCTCATCTCTACAATAAATCAAAAATTAGCCGGGTGTGGTAGCACGCACCTGTAGTTCCGGCTACTTGGAAGGCTGAGGTGGAAAGATTGCTAGCACCCAGCAGGTCGAGGCTACGGTGGCCGAGAGTATGCTACTGCACTCCAGCCTGGGTGACAGAGTGAGTCTCCAACTTCAAAAAAAAAAAAGTATGTTCTACATTTTATTATTTATTTATTTATTTATTTATTTGAGTTGGAGTCTCACTCTATCGCCCAGGCTGTAGTGCAGTGGCATGCTTACTGCCAGCAGCCTTGACCTGCTGGGCTCAGGTGATCCTTCCTCCTCAGCCTTCCAAGTAGCTGGAACCACAGGCGTGTGCTACCATACTTGGCTAATTTTTGATTTATTGTAGAGATGAGCTCTTGCCAAGTTGCCTGGGCTCGTCTCGAATCCATGGGCTCAGGCAATCCACTCACCTCGACCTCCCAAAGTGCTGGGATTACAGGCTGAGCCGCTGAGCCCGGCCTGTTCTACATTTTAACATGAGAAATTTGTATTACTTCTGTAATAAGGTTGAAAGCTCTTTTATTATAAATATCGAGGTAGTTGAGTAAAACAGGAAGCACTGTTCCAAGCACATAATAAGGGCTGACTTGATTTCTTCCCTTCTTGGCAGTGATGTTACAAAGACTCAGAGGAGCATGTCTGTCAGCTGCGTGAGCGCTCTCAGAGAGGAGACAGCTGACATCTTGAACTAAGGGGAGGCTAAGACAGGGCACAGTCCAACTCGCCCCTGTAGTCTCCTCTGGGCCTTGGCCTCCACAGTCCTTCACTTTAGGATACCTGTGCCCGCCTTACCCTATGACTGCCACTCTTGATTCTACCCACTCTCCCAGACCAGTGCAAGGCACACCTCCCCTGTGAAGCCTTCCTTGACTGCCCCTTTTTTGGATCCTCAGGTTCCTCCTGTCCTCTGTTGAATGCTTGGGTCCTTTTGCTCTGTATTCTAGGTGGTTGTACCCACTTGACTGAGACCTGGGGCCAGGGTCCTGCTGCAGTGTCTCTGCACCTGGATTTGCATGCCAGCACCTGGCTCGGAAAGCTGCGGTGAGAGGATTGTTTGAGGCCAGAAATTGAAGACCAAGCTGAGCAACATAGTAAGACCCTATCTCTAAATAATAATTATTATTATTTAGAGAATGGCAAGTATAAACTGGAAAGAACCAGGCAAATCTGGGCATCTGGTCACCCATTTACTCCCCCAGTCACTCTGAGCTCCCTGAGGGAAGGGACCAGGCCATCTTCATCTCACAGCTTCCCTCCCTGACCTCTGCCTACTTCTTCCAGTACCACCCCAGTACCTCGGGGGCTTCTCCTCCCAGGGGAGGAGGACCCAGGAGCTGCAGCCAGCCTAGAACCAGGGAATTTTCTGAAACCTGGAAAGAGTGGCAAGCTCTTCTTCTGCCCCACCTCCGCCCATGTCCCCACAGAACCAGGAGCCCTGTAGTGACCCCAGGAGGCCTACCTTGAGGGCTGAGCAGGTGGGGCTGGGCTGCCCCGTCTTCCTCAGGAGCCAAGTGGAGGCTGGTGTGATCTGTGGTCGGCTGAATCTAGCCCCAACGCTGATCAAAGTTCCAGGCCATGGGTCCTCCCCTCACGTGGCCTGAGCGTCCCGGAATGTCACCACGGTCACACAAGAGAGGCTGGGCAAGGCCTCTGAAGATTACAAAATGACCCTGAACTACTCCCACGTACAGATCCCTGTTGGAGCTAAAATCCCACTGAGGTCACAGGCCTGGCACCTTTAGCACCCCAAGCGCACCCACCAAGCCCTAGAAAGTCCCCAGCAGGCTGCTTGGCTGGTGAGGATGGGACCTGGGTCCATGTAACTCATAGCCCCACCCCCTTGTGAACAAGGTTCTCAGCACTGGAAGAAATTGTAGGAGGGTTATGGATTCGTCGTTTTGCTTGTTTGTTTAATGAACTCACTTTCTAAACGTTTTCTGACTTAAAAGGAACGATAATGACATGCTGATTACCTGTTCCTAATATTAAGATAAAGAAAGCTTTGTTGTCAAATTGATTCTCCACTTAAATAAATATTAATTTGGTATTTCCTAATTTGCTATCTTGTACTAGTATAGAGAAAGAAATTAGTAGTGGATTAATATACTATGACTAAGTGATAATCAATAGTCCAACGACTATGAAACATGTATTTCTCATTTCTTAACATGATTCCATTAAAGTTCTAAAATAAGGAGTAAAAAAAAAATATTATGGGGAGGTGCCAGGTGCCAGGTAGTGGTGTTAGAATTTGATCCCAGGCTGTGGCACTGATAGAGCCAAAGTGCTTCTCCTTCCAGTAAGCAAGACCAAGGGTAAGGCCAGGGAGGCGGGGTCAAATACATTCCTTTTAATTTCAGCACCTGAGGCCTGGGCACCTTCTCGGTGCCCAGCCCTGAACCAGGTGCTGGCATTCCATCTGTAATTCCGGCACGTTGGTAGATGAAGGCAAGAGGATTGCCTGCGCCTAGGGGTTTGAGATCAACCTGCACAACTTAGCAAGATGTCATCTCTACAATGAATCAAAAAATTAGCCAGGTGTGGTGGCACATGCCTGTAGTGCCAGCTAGTTGAAAGGCTGGAAGGGTCGCCTGAACCCAGCAGGTCAAGGCTGCAGTAGCCATGAGTGTGCCACTGCATTCCAGCCTGGATGACAGAGTGAGACTCCGACTCAAAAAAAAGGAGGAAGGAAGGAAGGAAGGAAGGAAGGAAGGAAGGAAGGAAGGAAGGAAGGAAGGAAGGAAGGAAGTTAGTTTAGTTACAGGGAGGTGAATAATTTTGGCTCAGTATGAAGAGGAGCACTTTCACACTCAGGGCCATCCAAGAATGAAAGAAGTTGCTTTGGGAGATAGTGATTTTCCTGTCTCTGGAGGTAATCAGGATTACAGGGCAGGGTGAAGAATGTGGGTGGTGAGTGTGAGTGTGTGTGTGTGTGTGTGTGTGTGTGTGTGTGTTTGTGTGTGTGTGTGGCGTATATGTGATGAATGTGTGAGTATGTGGTGTGTGTATGTGTGTATAAGTTGGTGTGGGTGTGTGGGATTTGTGTGATAACTTAGTGTGTGAATGCATGGTGTGTATGGTGAGTGTATGAGTTAGGGTATATGGTGAGTGATGTGTGAGTGGGCATGTATGTGAATGGTGTGTGTGTAGTGAGAGTGTGTGAGTGGTGTGTATGGCAAGGATGTGTGCTTGTGGTGAGTGAAATGAGGGTGTGTGTGGTATGTTGTGAGTATATGAGGGAGTGTGGGTATCAACGGGGGATGTGAGTGGATGTGGTATATAGATGCATATAAGTGTGGGTGTGAGTGTGTATAAGGGTGTGTGATGAGTGTGAATGAGTGGGTGTATGTTTTAAGCAGTGCAGGGTGAGGTAATGACCTAGACAAGCAATCTAAGATCATTTCGATGCCAGAAGTTTACCACTCAAGGTAGTCTGGTGGCTTTTTAACTTGTTGCGTGGTATTATTTTTCTCACTATTATGTGAGTACAAATGAGCGTTTCTTTTGCACATGATTGCATCAGCTAAATCGCAAAGGCCTGCCAGAGTATGGCAAGGAAGCATTTTCCCGTGGAAATGTGTTAGAAACCCACACTTTGCAGAGGAGAGCAAGAACCTCTGAGGAGGAGAGAGACCGTGAACAAAGTGTGCCCAGCCCACCTTCGGTGGCACCCAGGCTAGCAAGGGCAAGATGGTGGCTTGGAGGATTGGCTTAGGTAGAACTCAGAAGCCCAACACGTGAAAACTGCCCGACACTTCCCTGGGCTTGGGACAGGTTCTCAAGGCATTGACACTCACCTCCAGCAGCACAGCTTGTCCATTGCTCAATGTGGCATAGTGAACAGAAGGAAGTTGGCATTAGAAGGATCCAGCTTTGAATTCGGTCTTTTCCACCAACTAACCAGTCCTGAGACAAGTTATCTAATCACCACAAGTCTCTATATTATCATCTGTGAAATGAGTGTGGCAGAAGTCCTGGGGAGGTTGTGTGTGTGTGTGTGTGTGTGTGTGTGTGTGTGTGTGTGTGTGTGTGTGTATGTGTGTGTGTATGTGAAAGAGAAATCTAGTGTCAGATGTGTGCAGTTGGAAAGACACTAGACATTTGTGAAAGGAGATTTGCATTAAGAAGTCCAGTGATCTTCCAAGAGAAGAGATGAAGATTCTAACTCCTTTCCCATTATCCAAAATTCCAGAAAAGTGTCTGAGTGGACTAAGGACAGCAAAGCCCCACCCCCATGATGGAAAGGGCCCAGCTCTGGAATGCATGAACCTTATGGACCCCTGTCCTGGCCCAGCCTGCTGAGACATGCTTCCCCAGAGCAGAAGGGCTCAACAGAACTGAGAGAGTCCAAGCAAATAGGGTTTGAAGCCTGTTTCCTGGGCATAAGAGCAGAAAAAAGGAACAGTAGGACCTGCACCAGCAGCTGTGGCAGCCCCTGGAACACAGAAACTGGACCTGGAAGAGTCCAGGGGACCCCTAGATACTTGAAGTGAGTCACCCTCATTCAGACAGTGTCTTCAGGGAGTCTATGGCTCCCTGAGTTTAGTGCCGAGTACTGACAGTCCAGAGGTGTGCAGGGTAGTCCTACCACCTGCCCGTACGTGTTCATGTGTGTGTTGAGTGAATGCTGAGTGAATGTCAATGCCTTCCTGGTGCCATAGAAGAAAACTCCAGCCTGGGAGCCTAAAGGTCTGGGTTGCTCAGGCACTAGTTTACTGGGTGACTAAGAAATCACTTTCCACCGGGCTCGGTAGCTCAGTCTGTAATCCCGCGCCTTTGGGAGGCTGAGGTGAGTGG